>NW_026779032.1:867500-970000 GCF_030144855.1 Hypanus sabinus
ACACACACACACAGACACACACACACACACACACACACAAACAAACACACACTCACACATACACGCTTACACACAGCAACACACACACTAGACCGCATCCATGCTCAGGCACACACACACACTCACACACTCAAACACCCACAGTCACCAACAGACACACACACACACTCACACACACAGACACATACAACACACCACATACATGCTCAGGCACACACACACACACACTCGCAAACACAAACACATACACACAGACACTCACAGAAAAACCAAAACATACACACGCACACACACTCACACAAACACAGCACCACATACATGCTCAGACTCACACACACACACGCACACACTGAATTCACTTGTGTTTCATGTGTTCCTGTACATGCTATGTATGTTTGTTTCCCTGAGTGTGTAGGTAACGTTGGCATATGTGCCTGAAAGTGTATGTCTTGTCTATGTGTGCCTCTGTGTGTTCATCTCTGCATGTATATGGTGTGTGTGTGTGTGTGTGTGTGTGTGTGTGTGTGTGTGCGTGTGTGTGTGTGTTTGTACCTGAGTCTGTATGTGGTGGGCATGCATGTGCCTTATTCTGTATATGTGGTGTGTATGTGTATCTGAGTGTGAACGTGTCATGTTTGTGTGCATGCCTGTGTGTCTACATGTTTTGTGTTGGTATGTGTGTGTACGTGTTTGTGTGTGTTACTGTATGTGGTATGCATGCGTGTCACTGAGTGTGTAGATGTGGTGTACATGTGTGCTTCAGTGATTTCATTTCATTTTATCTAATTGTGTACATCATCAGAGTGTATGTGCCTGAGTGTATACATTGTGTACGTGTGTGTCCCCATGTTTGAACGTGGCATCTGTGTGAGTGTGTGTGAGTGTGTTGTGGTGAGTGTGTAGGTGGTGTATGTGTGTGTGTGTGTGTGTGTGTGTGTGTGTGTGTGTGTGTGTGTGTGTGTGTGTGCCTCAATATGTAGATGTTGTGTGTGTTTGTGTGCCTGATGGTGTACGTGGCATCCTGAAAGTGCCTGAGTGTGCACGTTTTATGTCCATGTGTGCCTGAGTGTGTACATGTTATGTGTCTATCTGTGTACATGATGTGTGTGTACCTGCCTGAGTCCATATGTTGTGTACATGCATGTGCCCGTGTTTGGACGTGGTATCTGTATGAGTGTGTGATTATGGGTGTGTTCATGGTGAGTGTATGTTTGAGTATGATTGGGTATGTGGTATGTGTTTGTGTGTCTGAGTGTGGATGTAGTGGGTTCGTGAGTGAGCCTAATTATGTAATTGTTCTGCTCGTTTGTGTGCCTGAGTGTTTAGGTCAGGCATGGGCAAACTACGGCCCGGGGGCCATATGCTTTTTAATCCGGCCCGTAGAACTTGATGAAATTATATTAATAAACCTTGTTAACGTTTTTTCCCCACAATTCTGGCGTTTTCCCAATAGATGACGCACTCTATATACATTCATCTTTGTTGAGGTGCAGCGTATTACTCCACATTTGCACTTTACTCTTTGTTCGGCTCGACCTATTTGTGTGAACAGCGTCATGAACATCAACAAAGCCAGCCACAGATCCAAGTGAACTGACCAACACCTCAGATCCATCCTGAGAATCGCCACAACAAAACTAAATCCAGACTTTGATGCGCTGGCTAAAAAGGGAGACCAACAACACTGTTCCCACTGAAATTAAAAATAAGTTTCTTCATTGTGTTATGTAAAAAATGCATTTGAAAATATTTTTTTCAATAAGCCTTACATGTTACATGTCATTTCTGTTAAGTGATGGACATGAGTAGTGGGCAGGTGCAAGTACGTTCTCAAAATAAAAAAATGCGCTCCAGATCAAATAAGGCGCTCCGCATACTGGCACGCTGTCACTGTTCTGTCATTGTGCTGGTCATTGTTGAGTTTTGGTACAGGGGACAATTGAATAAGAAGGAGCAGGACCTGCATCTCCTACCGTTTTTGAAATAAAGACAGTCAGGAGGAGAGTGATGATGATAATATCTTGAAGGATAACAGAATTTTCAGTGCTTTAAAATAATAACTGTTACTATTAAAAAAAGCTGTATTTTATTCATTTAATTTTCAGTTTTAAAAATCATTTCAATAAATAGCTAAATACCATGGGACTTCAAAGACAGATATTTTGTTGTAATGCATTTGTTCATTTTCAATTGAAATTAAAGCACATGTTTTCTACATATCCCATGATATTTTATTTTCTCTTATGAGGTGTATTACCAAAACACCCCGTCCATCTGCTCCTGGTCCGGCCCCAATGTCAAATTTTAGAACCCTTTGTGGCCCACAAGTCAAAAAGTTTGCCCACCCCTGGTTTAGGTGGTGTGCGTAAATGTGTCTGAGAGTGTATGGCATGTATCTATGTGTACCTCTATGTCTACATCTTGTATCTATGTGTGTCTGAGTGTGTACATGTTGTGTGTGTGTGTGTGTGTGTGTGTGTGTGTGTGTGTGTGTAAGAGTAATTATGTGGTTTGTGTGTATGTGCCTGTGTGTACAAGGAGTGTGTATGATTGATTAGATAGGTAGGTGTGTACAGTGTTATGCATGGGCCAGAGTATGTACATGGTCTGTGTGTGAGCTTGCCTGTGTCTACCTTGTGTGCATAAATATGGCTGAGTGAGTGCCTGAGAGTGCACGTGGTGTGTGTGTGTGTGTGTGTGTGTGTGTGTGTGTGTGTGTGTGTGTGTGTGTGTGTGTGTGTGTGTGTGTGCGTGTGTGTGTGTGAGTGAGTGAGAGAGAGAGAGGGAGACTGTGTATACATGTGTGTGTCGTACGTGCTGTGCATGTGTGTCTTCAGTGTGATTGTGTTGTGTGTCCGTGCGTGTGTATACATGTTGTGTGTGTACCTGAGTATGTATGTTGTGTGCATATGTGTGCCTGAGTGTGTATATGTGGTGTATATGTGTGCACATTGTGTGTGTGTGTGTGTGTGTCTGAGTGTGTACATTGTGTGTGCATGCGTGTGTGCCTGAATATGTATGTGGTGTGCTTCTGTGTGATGAGTGTATAAGTGTTGTGTGTTTGTCTCTAAGTGTGCACGATATTGTGCATGTGAATGTAGGTGTTGTGCATGTGTGTGGCTGACTATCTATGTTGTGTGCATGCGTGTGCCTGTGTGTGGTTACATGGGGGGTCTCTGTGCCAGAGTGTGTCATGGTGTGTGCACGTCTGTGTGACTGTATGCGCTATGCATGCATGTCACTGAGACTGTATATGTGGTGTACGAGTGTGCCACTGATTTTGTGTTATGTGTCTAACTGTGTACACGTTGAGAGTGTATGTGCCTGAGTGTATACGTTGAGTTTGTGTGTGTTCCTGTGTTTGAACGTGGCATCAGTGTGAGTGTGTGTGTGTGCGTGTTGTGGTGAGTGTGAAGGTGGTGTGTGTGTGTGTGCCTGGGTTTGTCTATGTTGTTTGTGTGTGCCTGATTATGTAGATGCTGTGCTTGTTTGTGCCTGATTGTGTACGTGGCATGTGTGAACGTGCCTGAGTGTGCACGTCTTATGTCCATGTGTGCCTGAGTGTGTACATGTTGCATGTCACTGAGTGTGTTTATGTTGTTCATGTGTGTGCCTCAGTGTGTTCATGTTATGTTTCTAGCTTTGTACATGATGTGTACGTGCCTGAGTCTGTACGTTGTGATGTACATGTGCCCATGTTTGGACGTGGTGTCTGTATGAGTGTGTGTGAGTGTGCATTGTTCGTGGTGTGTGTGTGTGTGCGTGAGTATGATTCGGTAAGTGCTGTTTGAGTGTGTGTGTCTGAGTGTGGACGTGGTGAGTTCACGAGTGAGCCAAATTATGTAATTTTTCTGCACGTTTGTGAGCCTGAGTGTGTAGGTGATGTGTGCAAATGTGTCTGAGAGTGTATGGCATGTATCTATGTGTACCTCTAAGTGTATATCTTGTATCTATGTGTGTCTGAGTGTGTATATGTTGTGTGTGTGTGTGTGTATGAGTAAGTATGCGGTTTGTGTGCATGTGCCTGTGTGTGTATATGTTGTATTCTTTGTGTCCGTGTGTACAAGGAGTGTATGTGATTGCCTGGTTAAGTAGGTGTGTACAGTGTTATGCGTGGGCCAGAGTATGTACATGGTCTGTGTGTGTGCTTGCCTGTGTCTACCTGGTGTGAATACATATGGCTGAGTGAGTACATGGTTTGTGTTTGCCTGAGAGTGCATGTGGTGTGTGTGTGTTTGTGTGAGAGAGACTAAGTGTATACATGTTGTGTTTGTTGTACGTGGTGTGCATGTGTGTCTTCACTGTTGTGTGTCTGTGCATGCGTGTATACATGTTGTGTGTTTAACTGAGTATGCATGTTGTCTGCATACGTGTGCCTGAGGGTGTATATGTGGTGTATACGTGTGCACATTGTGTGTGTGTGGGTGTGTGTGTGTGTGTATATGTGTGAGCGTGAGTGTGTGTGTGTGTGTGTGTGTGTGTGTGTGTGTTGTTGAGTGTGTATATGTTTGAGTGTTTGGTTTGTGCGTATGTGCCTAAATGTCTACCTATTACGTTTTTGTCCCTTAGTATGTACATGATATGTGTGTGTGCCTGAGTGTGTACGTGGTGTGTGCGTCTGTGTGTGTGACTGAGTGCATACCTTTTGTGTGTATGGTTCTGCCCCAGTATGATAGTTTGTGTGTTTGTGCCTGAGGGAACACGTATTGTTCATGTACACCTGAGTGTGTTTACATGGTGTATATGTGTCCATGATTATGCACGTTGTGTTTGTCATTGAGTGTGAATATGAGTGTCTGTGTGTGTGTGTGCCTGAGTGTGTTGGTGTTGTGTGCCTGAATGTCTACCTGGTGTACATGATGTTTTTCTGTTTCTCTCTGTGTGTGTGTGTGTGTGTGTGTGTGTGTGTGTGTGTGTGTGTGTATGTGTGTGTGTGTATGTGTGTGTGTGTTGTTGAGTGTGTATATGTTTGAGTGTTTGGTTTGTGTGTATGTGCCTAAATGTCTGCCTATTATGTTTTTGTCCCTTAGTATGTACATGATATGTGTGTGTGCCTGAGTGTGTACGTGGTGTGTGCATCTGTGTGTGTGACTGAGTGCATACCTTTTGTGTGTATGGTTCTGCCTCAGTATGATAGTTTGTGTGTTTGTGCCTGAGGGAACACGTATTGTTCATGTACACCTGAGTGTGTTTACATGGTGTATATGTGTCCATGATTATGCACGTTGTGTTTGTTATTGAGTGTGAATATGAGTGTCTGTGTGTGTGTGTGCCTGAGTGTGTTGGTGTTGTGTGCCTGAATGTCTACCTGGTGTACATGATGTTTTTCTGTTTCTCTGTGTGTGTGTGTGTGTGTGTGTGTGTGTGTGTGTGTGTGTGTGTGTGTGTGTGTGTGTGTGTGTGTGTGTGTGTGTATGTGTGTGTGTGTATGTGTGTGTGTGTTGTTGAGTGTGTATATGTTTGAGTGTTTGGTTTGTGTGTATGTGCCTAAATGTCTGCCTATTACGTTTTTGTCCCTTAGTATGTACATGATATGTGTGTGTGCCTGAGTGTGTACGTGGTGTGTGCATCTGTGTGTGTGACTGAGTGCATACCTTTTGTGTGTATGGTTCTGCCTCAGTATGATAGTTTGTGTGTTTGTGCCTGAGGGAACACGTATTGTTCATGTACACCTGAGTGTGTTTACATGGTGTATATGTGTCCATGATTATGCACGTTGTGTTTGTTATTGAGTGTGAATATGAGTGTCTGTGTGTGTGTGTGCCTGAGTGTGTTGGTGTTGTGTGCCTGAATGTCTACCTGGTGTACATGATGTTTTTCTGTTTCTGTGTGTGTGCATGTGTGTGTGTGTGTGTGTGTGTGTGTGTGTGTGTGTGTGGTCTGTGTGTGTGTGTGTGTGTGTGTGTGTGTGTGTGTGTGTGTGTGTGAGTGTGTGTGTGTGTGGCTGAGTCTGTAAATGTTGAACGTGTTTATGTGCCTGATAGTGTATGTGGCATGTGTGAATGTGTCTGAGAGAGTACGTCTTGTGTCTCTGTGTGCCCAAGTGTGTACATGTTGTGCATGTGTGTGGCTGAGTAAATACGTGGTTTTCTTGCGTATCCCTGAGTGTGCATGTGTGTGTGTGTGTGTGTGTGTGTGTGTGTGTGTGTGTGTGTGTGTGTGTGTGTGTGTGTGTGTGTGTGTGTGTGGGGACGTTGTGTGTGTGCTTGAGCCTGAGTGTATACGTGGTTTACATGTGTGTGGCAAATTGTGTATGCTTTCTGTTTGTGTGCCAGTGTATAAAATTGTTTTGTATGTGAATTCTGAGAGTGTATGTGGCCCATATACTTGGAAATATTATACCTTCTGTTGTATCTGATGATCAGACAGGATTTATTAAAACTCAATATAGTGTGTATGTGTGCCTGATGTGGACGGTGTATTCATGTGTGTGCCTGGATATGTACATGTTGTGCATGTTTGTGTGCCTGAGTGTGTAGGTAACGTGTGTGAATGTGCCTGAGAGTGTACGTCTTGTGTCTATGTGTGCCTCTGTGTGTACATTTGTTTTTTACATGGTGTGTATGTGTGCCTGAGTCTGTATGTGGTGAGTGCGTGTACCTATGTGTATACGTGGTGTGTATGTGTGTGTGTGAGTGACTATGTTCTGTGTGTGTGCATTGTGTGTGTTTGTGTTTGTGTGTGTGTGTGTGTGTGTGTGTGTGTGTGTGCGTGTTTGTGGTGTGTGTGTGTGTGTGTGTGTGTGTGTTTGTATTGTGTGTGCCTGAGTATGTAGGTGGTGTGCATCTGTGTGATGAGTGTATAAGTGTTGTGTGTTTGTCTCTAAGTGTGCATGATATTGTGCATGTGAATACCTCAGTATGTACATATTTTGTGTCTAAGTGTATAGGTGTTCTGTATGTGTGCCTGACTATGCATGTTTTGTGCGTGCGTGTGCCTGTGTGTGGTTATGTGGTGGGTGTTTGTGCCTGAGTGTGTTAATGGTCTGTATGTGTTTGCCAAGTATGTTCATGGTGTGCGTTCATGTGCCTGGGTTTGTACCTGATGTGTTTGTTGGCCTGCACAGGTATGTGGTGTGTGTGTGTGTACCTGTGTACATGGTGTGTGTGTGTCTGAATGCCTGAGTCTGCATGTGGTGAGCACGCATGTGCCTTATTGTGTATATGTGGTGTGTATGTGTATCTGAGTGAGAACGTGTGGTGTCTGTGTGCATGCCTGTGTGATTTTGTGTCTGAGTCTGTAAATTTGTGTTTGTGTCTGAGCATGCTTATGTGTATGTGGCATGCATGAAAGTGTATGTCTTGTGTCTATTTGTGCCTGAGTATTTTTGGGTTGTGCATGTGTGTTCCTGAGTAAATACGTGGTTTTCTTGCATCTCCCTGAGTGTGCATATGTGGTGTGTGTGTGTGTGCCTGTATTTGTACGTGGTATGTGTGTACATTTGTGTGTGTTTGTGAGTGTGTGTGAGTCTGTTTGTGATGTCCATTTGTGCCTGACTGTGTACTTGGTGAGTGTTTCTGCGTCTGAGTGTGTACATGGCATATGTGTGTCTGTGTGTGTGTGTGTATGTGTGCCTGATGTGGACGTGGTGTATTCATGTGTGTGCCTGGATATGTACATACTGTGCATGCTTGTGTGCATGAGTGTGTAGGTAACATGTGGAAATGTGCCTGAGAGTGTACGTCTTGTGTCTATGTGTGCCTCTATGTGTACATGGTGTGTATGTGTGCCTGAATCTGTTCGTGATGTGAATGTGTGTGCCTGTGTGTATATGTGGAGTGTATGTGTGCCTTAGTGAGCATTTTCTGTATGCATGTGTGTGTGTATACGTGGTGTATGTGGCACATGCTTTTGTGTGTCTGTTCTTGGGTGTGTGTGTGTGTATGTGGAGTGCATATGTGTGTTTGTGTGTACATTGTGTATGCATGTGTGTATGCCTGTATGTGGTGTGCATCTGTGTGATGAGTATACAAGTGTGTGTTTGTCTCTAAGTGTGCACAATATTGTGCATGTGAATACCTAAGTATGTGCATGTCTAAGTGTGTAGCTGTTGTGCAAGTGTGTGGCTGACTATCTATGTTGTGTGCATGCATATGCCTGTGTGGTTACATGGTGGATGTCTGTGCCTGAATGTGTAAATGGTTGCATGTGTTTGTCGAGTATGTACATGGTGTGCGTGCATGTGTGTGTGTGTACCTGGTGAGTTCGTTGGCCTGCATAGGCATTGGTGTGCCAGTGTGTGTGTGCCTACCTGTTTGTGTACATGGTGTGCATGTGTGTGTGAGTGCCTGTCTGTATGTAGGTGGTGGGCATACATGTGCCATATTGTGCATACGTGATGTGTATGTGTATCTGTGTGAACGTGTGGTGTATGTGTGCATGCCTGTGTGTCTACATGTGTTGTGTTGGTGTGTGTGTGTACGTGTTTTATGTGTCTGTTCTTGTGTGTGCCTGAGTATGTACGTGGTGTGCATCTGTGCATGAGTGTATACATGTTGTGTTTAACTGAGTATGTATGTTATGTGCATACATGTGCCTGTGTGTATATGTGTACACATTGTGTATGTGCCTAAATGTCCACCTAGTACATTTTTGTGCCTTAGTATGTACATGATACGTGTGTGTGCCTGAGTGTGTACGTGGTGTGTGCATCTTCATGTGTGACTGAGTGTATACCTTTTGTGTAAATGGTTCTGTGCATATGTGTGCCAGTGTGATGGTTTGTGTATTTGTGCGTGAGGGTATACGTGTTGTCCGTGTGCACCTGACTGTGTTTACATGGTGTATAAGTGTCCATGATTATGCACGTTGTGTTTATCATTGAGTTTGAATATGAGTGTCAGTGTTATGTGCCTGAATATCTACCTGGTGTACATGATGTTTTTGTGTTTGTGTGTGTGTGTGCGTGTGTTCGTGGTGAGTGTATGTGTGAGTATGATTGGGTACATAGTGTGTGTGTGTGTATGTGTGTCTGTGTGTGGACATGGTGAGTTCGATAGTGAGACTAATTATGTAATTGTTCTGCACGTTTGTGTGCCTGAGTGTGTAAGTGGTGTTCACAAATGTGCCTGAGAGTGTATGGCATGTATCTATGTGTACCTCTATGTCTACATCTTATATCTATTTGTGTATGAGTGTGTATATGTTGTGCGTGTGTGTATGCGGTTTGTGTGCATGTGCCTGTGTGTGTATATGTTGTATTGTTTGTGCCTGTGTGTACAAGGAGTGTGTGTGATTGCCTGGTTAGGTAGGTGTGTACAGTGTTATGCGTGGGCCAGAGTATGTACATGGTCAGTGTGTGTGCTTGCCTGTGTCTACCTGGTGTGCATGCATATGCCTGAGTAAGTAAATGATTTGTGTGTTTGCGTGAGAGAGAGACTAAGTGTATACATGTTTTTGTTTGTCGTACATGGTGTGCATGTGTGTCTTCACTGTGTTCGTGTTGTGTGTCTGTGCGTGAGTGTATACATGTGTGTCTGTGCATGAGTGTATACATGTTGTGTCTGTGTGACTGAGTGTATACCTTTTGTGTAAATGGTTCTGTGCATATGTGTGTCAGTGTGATGGTTTGTGTACTTGTGCGTGAGGGTATACGTGTTGTCCCTGTGCATCTGAGTGTGTTTACATGGTGTATATGTGTCCATGATTATGCATGTTATGCTTGTTGAGAGTGAATATGAGAGTCTGTGTGTGTGTGTGCCTGAGTGTGTTGGTGTTGTGTGCTTGAATGTCTACCTGGTGTACATGATGTTTTTGTGTTTCTGTGTTTTTTTATGAGTATGTAAATGTTGAGCATGTTTATGTGCCTGATAGTGATTGTGGCATTCATGAATGTGTCCGAGAGTGTACGTTTTGAGTCTATGTGTCCCCGAGTGTTTACTTGTTGTGCATGTGTGTGCCTGAGTAAATATGTGGATTTCTTGCATCTCCCTGAGTGTGCATATGTGGATTGTGTGTATGTGCCTGCGTTTGTATGTGGTATGTGTGTGCATATGTGTGTGTGTATGTGTGTGACATCACAAATGTGATGTCCATTTATGCCTGTGTACTTGGTGTGTGTTTCTGCATCTGAGTGTGTACGTGGCATGTGTGTGAATGTGTGTGTGTGTATGTGTGTGTGAATGTGTGTGTTGCTCTGGATTTCCAGCATCTGCTGAACCTCTTGTGTTTACTCCTCTCCACAGATGCTGCCTGACCTGCTGAGTTTCTCCAGTATTTTGTGTGTGTGTGTGTGTGTGTGTGCCTGAGTGTGGACATTGTGTATGTTCTTGACCCTGTTGATCATAAAGGACTCCTTCCATCCTGCGCACGGACTGTTTGAACTGCTTCCGTCTGGTAGGCGCTTCAGATCCCTCCAGACTAAGACTAATAGGCACTGGAGAAGTTTTTTCCCTACTGCAGTCACTTTGCTGAACAGTTAACTGCCGGTTAACTGTCTGCTAACTATTACTTGGGTTGCACTACCTGTATGTATAATCTATACTTCCATTTATATTTATCATTATTATTGTTATGAGCAGAGAGACAATATCTGCCGGAAGTAAATTCCTTGTATGTGCACAGGTACTTGGTTATTAATGTCTGATTCTGATTGCATACGTGGTTTACATGTGCGGCAAGTTGTGGATATGTTTTCTGTTTCTGTGCTGTTGTATAAACATGGTTTGTATGTGAATGCTTAGTGTGTAGATGGCCCATATACTCAAAAATATTATACCTTCTATAATATCAGATGATCAGACAGGAATTATTAAAATTCAATATAAAGTGTATTTCTGCCTGATGTAGACGTGGTTTATTCGTGTGTGTGCCTGGATATGTACACTATATAGAAACACTCACACACACTACACACACGTTTGTGTGCCTGTGTGTGTAGATAAAGTGTGCACATGAGCCTGAGAGTATTCGTCTTGGGTCTATGTGTGCCTCTGTGTATACATGGTGTGTATGTGTGCTTGAGTCTGTATGTGGTGTGAGTGCGTCTGCATGTGTGTTTACGTGGTGTGTATGTGTTCCTGAGTGAGTACATTCTGTGTATGTGTGTGTGTGTATGTGGTGTGTGTGTGCGCACACTTTTGTATGTCTGTTCTTGAGTGTGTATGTGGTGTGCATGTCTGTGTCTTGAGAGTGTACATTGTGTGTGTGTGTGAGTGTTTCTCTGGATTTCCAGCATCTGCTGAATCTGTTGTGTTTTCTCCTCTCCATAGATGCTGCCTGACCTGCTGAGTTTCTCCAGTATTTTGTGTGTGTGTGTGTATATATGTGTGAGTGTGTGTGTGCCTGAGTGTATACGTGGTTTACGTGTGTGGCGGATTGTGTATGTGTTTTCTGTTCGTGTGCCGTTGTATAAACATGTTTTGTATGTGAATGCTGAGTGTGTAGGTGGCCCATATACTCGAAAATATTATACCTTCAATAATATCTGATGATCAGACAGGAATTATTAAAAATCAATATAGTGTGTATGTGTGCCTGATGTGGATGTAGTGTATTCGTGTGTATGCCTGGGTATGTTCATGCTATGCATGTTTGTGTGCCTGAGAGTGTAGGTGGCATGTGCAAATGTGACTGAGAGTGTATGTCTTCTGTCTATGTGTGCCTCTCTGTGAACATCTCTGTGTATACATGGCATGTATGTGTGCCTGAGTCTGTATGTGGTGTGAGTGCCTGTGCCTGTGTATACGTGGTGTGTATGTGTGCCTGAGTGAATATGTTCTGTGTGTGTGTACGTGGTGTGTGTGTGCACATGCTTTTGTGTGTCTGTTCTTTGGTGTGTATGTGTGTCAGAGTTTATAAGTTTGTCTCTAAGTGTGCACGATGTGTATGTGAGTACCTCAGTATGTACATGTTTTGTGTCTGAGTGTGTAGGTTTTGTGCATGTGAGTGTCTGACTATGCATGTTGTGTGCGTGCATGTTCGTGTCTGGTTACGTGGTGGGTGTCTGTGCCTGTGTGTGTAAATGCTGCGTATGTGTTTGCTGAGTATGTACATGGTGTGCGTGCATGTGCCTGAGTGTGTACCTGGTGTGTTCGTTGGCCTGCATAGGTATGCGGTGTGCAAGTGTGTGTACCTGTCTGTGTATGTGGAGTGTGTGTGTGTGAGAGTGCCTGAGTCTGTATGTGGTGGGCATGCATGTGTCTTATTGTGTATATGTGGTGTGTATTTGTACCTGAGTGTGAACGTGTAGTGTGTGTGTGCATGCCCATGTGTCTACATGTGTTGTGTTGGTGTGTGTGACTCTATGCGTTATGTATGTGTGTCACTGAGTGTGTATATGTGGTGTACGTGTGTGCCTCAGTGATTTCATGCTATGTGTCTAACTGTGTACATGATGAGATGTGCATGAGATGTACATGATGTGCCTGTCTATACGTTGTGTATGTGCGTGTGTCTGTGTTTGAACATGGCATCTGTGTGAGTGTGTGTGTGTGTTCGTGGTGAGTGAGAAGATGATGTGTGTGTGCAGCTGGGTTTGTCTATGTTGTGTGTGTGTGCCTGAATATGTAGATGTTGTGCGTGTTTGTGTGCCTGAGTGTGTACATGGCATGCGGAACTGTGCCTGAGTGTGTACATGGCATGTGGGACTATGCCTGAGTGTGTACGTATTCTGTCCATGTGTGCCTAAGTGCGTACGTGTTGCATGTCACTGAGTGTGTATATGTGGTTCACATGTGTGCCTCGGTGTGTTTGGATTATGTGTCTAGCTGTGTATATGATGAGTGTGTACGTGCTTGAGTCTATATGTTGTGTACATGTGTGTGCCCGTGTTTGGATGTGGCATTTGTGTGTGTGTGTGTTCATGGTGTGTGTCTGAGTAAAATTGGGTACGTGGTGTGTGTGTGTCTGAGTGTGAAGGTGGTGTGTATGTGTGTGTGCTTGAGTGTGGACGTGGTGTGTTTGTGACTGTGCCTAATTATGTAATTGTTCTGAATGTTTGTGTCCCTGAGTGTGTAGGTGGTGTGCGCGAATGTGCCTGAGAATTTATGGCATGTATCTATGTGTACGTCTGTGTGTACATCTTGTATCTATGTGTGTCTGAGTGTGTACATGTTGTGCGTGTGTGTGTATGAGTAAGTATGTGGTTTGTGTGCATGCGTCCGTGTGTGTATATGTTGTATTGTTTGTGCCTGTGTGTACAAGGAGTGTGTGTTATTGCCTGGTTATGTAGGTGTGTACGGTGTTGTGCATGGGCCAGAGTATGTACATGGTCTGTGTGTGAGCTTGCCTGTGTCTACCAGGTGTGCATACATATGCCTGAGTGAGTACATGGTTTGTGTGTTTGCCTGAGAGTGCATGTGGTATGTGTGTGTGAGAGAGAGTGAGAGACTGAGTGTATACGTGTTGTGTGTGTCGTATGTGGTGTGCATGTGTGTCTTCAGTCTGTTCATGTTGTGTATCTGTGCCTGAATGTATACATGTGTGTGTGTGTGTTTGAGTGTGTATGTGTATTGAGTGTTTGGTGTGTGAGTGTATCCACGGTGTGTGTGTGTGTGTGTGTGTGTGTGCCTGAATGTCTACCTAGTAATTTTTTGTGCCTTAGTATGTACATGATACGTGTGTGTGCCTAAGGGTGTATGTGGTGTGTGTGACCGAGTGTATACCTGTCATGTGTATGGTCTTTTGCATATATGTGCCTCACTGTGTTGGTTTGTGTGTTTGTGCCTGAGGGTATACGTGTTGTTCGTGTGCATCTGAGTGTGTTTACCTTATGTATATGTGTCCATGATTATGCACGCTGTGTTTGTGTCTGTGTGTGTTGTGTGCCTGAATGTCTACGTGGTGTACGTGATGTTTTTGTGTTTCTGTGTGTGTGTGTATATGAGGTTTATGTGTGCTTGAGTTTGTATGTGGTGTCCGTTTGTTACTGAGTCTGAACTTGGTGTGTGTTTCTGCATCACAGTGTGTCCGTGATGTGTGTGTGTGTGTGTGTGTGTGTGTGTGTGTGAGAGACTGAGTCTGTAAATGTTGAGCGTGTTTATGTGCCTGATAGTGTATGTGGAATGCGTGAATGTGTCTGACTGTATGTCTTGTGTCTATGTGTGCCCAAGTGTGTATGTGTTGTGCATGTGTGTGCCTGAGTAAATACATGGTTTTCTTGCATCTCCGAGTGCCCATATGTGGTGTGTGTGTATGTGCCTGTGTTAGTATGTGGTATGTGTGCGCATTTGTGTGTGTGTGTGATGTCCATTTGTACCTGACTGTGTACTTGGTCTGCATCTGAGTGTGTACGTGGCATATGTGTGTGAATGTGTGTGTGTTTGTGTGTGAATGTGTGTGTTGCTCTGGATTTCCAACATCTGCTGAATCAGCTGAGAAGATGTTGCTTGACCTGCTGAGTCCCTCCAGTATTTTGTGTATGAGTGTGTCTGTGCCCGAGTGTGGACGTTGTGTGTGTGCTTGAGCCTGAGTGTATACATGGTTTACATGTGTGTGGCAGATTGTATATATGTTTTCTGTTTGTGTGCCAGAATATAAGCATGTTTTGTATGCTGAATGCTGAGTGTGTAGGTGGCCCATATAGTCGAAAAGATTATACCTTCTATAATATCTGATTATCAGACAGGAATTATTAAAAATCAATATTCCCATTTTAATATATGGCAACTGTTAAATGTTCTCCAAGGAAATATCCGAATGTGTGATTTCTCTAGATGTGGAGAATGCTTTTGATCGAGTTGAATGGAATTACCTATTTAAAACCTTAGAAAAATATAGTTTTGGGCCCAGTTTTATTCATGAGATTAAATTACTTTATTTATCTACTTTGCTCATGTTCTTGCTAATTTTCAGATTTAAACCAATTAAACTCCAATGTGGAACCAGACAAGGATGTCTGTTGAGTCCTTTACTTTTTGATTTGGTGTTATCACCTTTAGCAATTGCCTCTCGAGAATCTAAAGATATCACAGGTATCTTAAGGAAAGGTACTATTCATAAAGTTTCACTATATGCTGCAGACCTATGGCTTTTCATATCTAACATTGCTACTTCTTTACCCTCTATGTTTCGTTTACCGACTAATGTTAGTCAGTTTTCAGGATATAAATTGAATTTACATAACAGCGGATTGTTTCCTTTAAACAATTTGATATTAACCTATATTAACCTTTCTTTTGAAATAGTAAGGAAACAATTTACATACTTGTGTGTAACAATCACTAATATCTATTCAAATAATTTTTTTTTACCTTAATGAATAATGTGACAAAGACACTTTCTAATTGGTCATCTCCCTCTTTAAAGAATCATTGATTGGCCCAATTTATTCTATTAAAATGAATATTTTACCTAAACATATTCTTCTTTCAAGCTGTACCTGTTTTTATTAGCAAGTCTTTTTTCGATTCTCTAGATTTGATTCTTTCTTTCTTTATATAGAAGAACAGAAAACCCTGATTAAATAAAGCCCACCTTCAAAAAAGCAAAAAGAATGGTGGCCTTGCTTTACCTAATTTTAGGTTATATGATTGGGCAACTAACATATAAAATCTTATGTTCTGGTTATATTACATTAATCGTGAGGATTGTCCAATATGGGTCATTTTGTTAGCTAATTCTGTTACAAAATTTTCTATTATTTCTCTTTTTGGATCCTCTCTTCCTTTATTTGTAAATAAATTAATTAACTGACAGTTTGGTGGTTAAACACACTTTGAGGATCTGGCTGCAGTTTAGAAAACATTTTAGTTTATTGAGATTCTCTCTTTCCAGTCCTATTTTCCTATTTTTTCTTAATTTTTTTTAAACCATCTATGACTGATCTGTTTTACAGAGACTGGGATACATTAGGCATTAAACAATTTCAGTATCTGTTTGTTGGAGGGATTCTTTCTTCTTCTGAGCAGCTTTCAGTGAAATATAACCTATCAAATGCCCACTTAATCTCTACAGAATAGAGATTTTTAAAAATCTAAACTACATACATTTCCTAGTAGCCCAGATAAGAACATAATAGATGTAATTTTTAATTAGAGACCCTTTGAAAATGGCTCAATATCTTATATTTATGGTCTGTTGTTGGGATTGAGAATGGATCCTTTAGATAAAATTAAAAAAGATTGGGAAAAGGATCTACAGACTTCAGATGAGACCTGGAGGATTATTTCCAAAATGGTTAATTCTTCATCATTATGTGCTCGTCATTCCGTTCTACAATTTAGAGTAGCACTTAGGGCTCATATGTCTAAAGACAAGCTCTCTCATTATATTGCAAATATATCTCCTTACTGTAACAGTTGTATTAATGGAGAGGCTTCATTAATCCATATGTTTTGGTCACGTTCGAGCCTTGAAAAATATTGAATTCCAAACTTTGTCTGTAATTTAAAGTTAATTTTAAGCCCAATACTTTGACTGCCTTATTTGGTATTGTTGAGGAAAGAGCTATAATTTTGGAGCCTTCTCAATCATGGGTATTGGCTTTTATTTCTCTTATAGCTAGGAGGGTGATTCCTCTCCCCCTCACAAATGTCAATGGTTATGTGATATTATGTCATGTTTAAATCCAGAGAGGATTCATTGGTCAATTTCTGATTCTAACCAAGATTTTCAAATGTTATGGGGACCTTTTCTGAACTATTTTAAAAATCTTTGAATTGTTACTATAATATAGATCTAGGCTATTATTATAAAACTATATGATAAAGTAGTCTTTTCTCCCCTCTTTTTTATACCAACCACCTTTGTCTTGATGGGGGGGGGGGGTTTAGATTTTTGAAATAATATAATTAATCATACTATTGTATTTCATCATACAATTTATTTTATTTGATTGATCATCATTATGGGATACCACTGACTGTATCAGTGTGATTTATATACAGTGCATTTTGAGCTATCTTATTTTGATTTACAATAAGTATCTTTATGAATTTTGTATTTGTGTATATGAAACAATAAAAAAATATTGGAAGAAGAATTATATATATATACTCACAAATCAGCAAACCTGGAAAAACAAACATGACTCAATAACACTGGAAGTTGAGAATTCAACCTAATTTTAAGAACAAGTTGATCTCTTCTGATTGCCTGGAAAGTATTTGGGAATTTCTATTAGCTAAACACTAGGATCTTTTAGGAGCAGGCAGCCTTATGCAGCACATATACCAAGACACTAAGAAACTATGTAAAGGTAGACAACGAAGTCTTACAGTTAAGGACCAGATCCTTTGATTCATGCAAATCATCTAGGTATATCAATCCCATATAGGAACAATAATATTTTATATAATGTTAATGGGAATATTCAAATATTTCTCAGATAAAACCAAATAATTTTAGACAAAAGAGTCAATGCCTGAATTTTCTGAGACAAAATACAGGTAAGTAGGGTCAACACTAATAAGCAATCAGTGTAGGATTGATGCAATGCCTAAAATATTATCAAAGGAAATTTACTGATTTTCCACATAGCATAGCTGATAAAGCAAAGCTGCATTCAAGGGTATTCAATAGTAGATGGAAACCAATGTACCTGAGAAAAAAATCAGATTAGTGATAGTGGGACTCAGATTCTAAGCTTTGCTTGCATTTGTATGCTTCAGCAAATATCTTTAAAGCAACACAAAAATTGCTTTAAACTGATATTAAAACACAGAGGTAAATACTTAAATTTCAATCCTATTTTTCCTGTCCAAAAGATGTCTTCTGAAAGGGAATTGAATCAACTTTGAATACTCATTTCTTTCCATCGATAAATTTTTCTGCAGCTTATATTGCTAATCTAGATAACAGCATGGAGGCAGAGACGTGAACTAGTTATCTGCATTTTGATTTGAAATTAAAGGTTTGTCTTCAGCACTTGCTGACCCTTCATAGCGCTGTGATGCAATAACGGCCTGGTGGGACATACTCTTTCGAACTATATCTCCTTTTCGCCACAAAGTAATTTCCTGTAGGAAAAAAGTGTGAAGACACATTAAGACACACAAGTAGACTTACAGCAACATAATTTCATGTTTTTTAAAAAAGAAATTGGAGAATATTGACACCACAATGAAATATGGTTAAAAAATAGAGCAACTTATACTTAGAAGTCAAAGGAATAAACTGTGAGGCAATATGCAGTGGACTGAATGACTTAACTAACTGGATTAATTTTCCTGCCATTTTGAAAGAACCAGATTTTATAAAGTATTCTCCAAAATTTCTGCAACTTCATAAAGCATTGCCTAATAGTAAAATACATTTTTCAATATTACCAATGTTAAATTCACCAGACTTGTTGTTCTATAAATTTCCTTACTGAAAAGAATACCTTTTGGTGGTTTCCTTACAGAATATTTCACAGAATCTAGTTCCAGCACATCATGCCTGGTTCTCAAGGACTGTTCTACATATAATTCAGCGGAGTGGCACACTGATCCTAGAAGGTATGCAAACCTAATTGCTGATATGCTCCTTTAAAGTTTTATTGCAGGTATACTTAAACCCTTAATGGAATAATTGAGAGAAGTTATTCCCTTTGGTTCAAGAACCTGAAGGTTGAGGGGTAATATCTGTTCCTGAGCCTGGTGGTGTGGGGCCTGAGGCTCCTGTATCTTCTTTTAGAAGGTAGCAGAAAGAAGAGAGTGTGTCCTGGATGATGAGGTCCCTGATGAAAGGCTGCTTTCGTAATGATAATCTTTCGTAGAGATGCGCTCAATTGTTGTATTTACTGTATTGTTTAGGTAATAACAAGAAGGAAAAATAGTCTGTACATGCTCAAACAATGAATGCTGGACAGAAAACTTCTGGGTTTTCCCGATCCGTGGTTGGTTGAATCCGCGCATGCAGACTCTGTGGATAAGGAGGGCCGACTGTACTTCACAGTTAAAGATGTCTTGTAGGGCATTGTGTATCCCCGTCCAATAGTTTCTGATAACAGGGCAGTCCCAAAAAATATGATAATCACTTGCATTTTGATTTCCACAATTTCTCCAGTAAACAGGGAGGTTACTATCATAATGGGATTTCTGAGAGGGTGTAATAAAATATCTTATCAAGTTTTTCCATCCAAACTCCATATTATTGTCCATTCTTCCTCAGATATAATTATCCCTCCTTCCTTCTCCCATTTTGTTTTAATGTATGAAGTCAAAAGTGTTTTAAGATTTGACAAACACTTATATATGCTTGAAATGATTCTACTACCATTATCTGAATTAAATGCTTTTCTAAATAGTTCTATCAAGCATGTTATTATTGGCAAATAATGTGAAAGTAAATCCAAAAGGTTTCTACAGTTATATTAAAAGCAAGAGGATAGTGAGGGAGAAAATTGGTCCCTTAGAGAATCAGGGTGGTCAGCTATGTGTGGAGCCGAGGGAGATGGGAGAGATTTTGAACGATTTCTTCTCTTCGGTATTCACTAAGGAGAAGGATATTGAATTGTGTAAGCTGTGGGAAACAAGTAAGGAAGTTATGGAACCTATGACAATTAAAGAAGTGGAAGTACTGGCGCTTTTAAGAAATTTAAAAGTGGATAAATCTCCGGGTCCTGACAGGATATTCCCCAGGACCTTGAGGGAAGCTTGTGTAGAGATAGCAGGAGCTCTGACGGAGATCTTTCAGATGTCATTAGAAACGGGGATTGTGCCAGAGGATTGGCGTATTGCTCATGTGGTTCCATTGTTTAAAAAGGGTTCTAGAAGTAAGCCTAGCAAAGACCTGTCAGTTTGACATCAGTAGTGGGTAAATTAATGTAAAGTATTCTTAGAGATAGTATTTATAATTATCTGGATAGACAGATTAGGAGTAGCCAGCATGGATTTGTGCGTGGAAGGTCATGTTTGACAAACCTTATTGAATTTTTTGAAGAAGTTACGAGGAATGTTGACGAGGGTAAGGCAGTGGAGGTAGTCTATATGGACTTCAGCAAGGCCTTTGACAAAGTTCCACATGGAAGGTTAGTTAAGAAGGTTCAGTCGTTAGGTATTAATGCTGGAGTAATAAAATGGATTCAACAGTGGCTAGATGGGAGATGCCAGAGAGTAGTGGCGGATAATTGTTTATTGGGATGGAGACCGGTGACTAGCAGGGTGCCTCAGGGATCTGTTTTGGGCCCAATGTTGTTTGTAATATACATAAATGATCTGGACGATGGGGTGGTAAATTGGATTAGTAAGTATGCCGATGATACTAAGGTAGGAGGTGTTGTGGATAATGGGTTTTCAAAGCTTGCAGGGAGATTTATGCTGGTTAGAAGAATGGGCTGAACGTTGGCAGATGGAGTTTAATGCTGAGAAGTGTGAGGTTCTACATTTTGGCAGGAATAATCCAAATAGAACATACAGGGTAAATGGTAGGGCATTGAGGAATGCAGTGGAACAGAGAGATCTAGGAATAACAGTGCATAGTTCCCTGAAGGTGGAGTCTCATGTAGATAGTGTGGTGAAGAAGGCTTTTGGAACGCTGGCCTTTATAAATCAGAGCATTGAGTACAGAAGTTTGGATGTCATGTTAAAATTGTACAAGGCAGTGGTAAGGCCAAATTTGGAATATTGTGTACAGTTCTGGTCACCGAATTATAGGAAAGATATCAATAAATTAGAGAGAGTGCAGAGACGATTTACTAGGATGTTACCTGGGTTTCAGCACTTAAATTACAGAGAAAAGTTGAACAAGTTAGGTCTCTATTCATTGGAGCGTAGAAGGTTGAGGGGGGATTTGACCGAGGTATTTAAAATTTTGAGAGGGATAGATAGAGTTGACGTGAATAGGCTGTTTCCATTGAGAGTAGGGGGGATTCAAACGAGAGGACATGATTTGAGAGTTAGGGGGCAAAAAAAGGGAAACACGAGGGGGTACTTCTTTACTCAGAGAGTGATAGCTGTGTGGAATGAGCTTCCTGTAGAAGTAGTAGAGGCTAATTCAGTTGTGTCATTTAAGGTAAAATTGGATAGGTATATGGACAGGAAAGGAGTGGAGGGTTATGGGCTGAGTACGGGTAGGTGGGACTAGGTGAGATTAAGAGTTTGGCATGGACTAAGAGGGCCGAGATGGCCTGTTTCTGTGCTGTGATTGTTATATGGTTATATGTACTTGCCTTGGTTACATTTTTAAGTGCCCTACTAACATATTGTTGCATCTGTAAATACCGATAAAAATCTTGTTTTTCTAATGGTTTCTCTTTAAGCATTTCAAAACTGAACAGTGTTCCTTCTTTCATTATGCTGCAAAGAACTGTTATTCCTTTAGCTGTCCAGTCCTTAAATCTGACATCCAGTTTATTTGGTGTAAAATCCGAGTCATATGTACACCTTTTAAGAATTGCATTATCTGCCTCTAGATTATATTCTTTTATAGCAGTTTTCCATATTTTAAGAGTCAATTTCACCCATGGGTTATCAATAGTATTTATGTACCTTTGCAGGTTGTTATCAGCCAAAATTGCTTGTATGGGGATGGGAAGTACCTGCTCTTCAATGTTTTTCCATTGAGCGTCATATGATGGGTTGCACCAACATATCACAGCTCTCAATCGTGCTGCAAAATAATAATCTCTAAGAGAATGCATCCCCTCTTTTCCTTTGCTAAGTGCAAAGTTTTGAGACCTTTTACCTTGCTAAATATAGAACATATTGAACATATAGAACAAATATAGAGCCCTTTGGCCCACAATGTTGTGCCGACCCTCAAACACTGCCTCACATATAACTCTCAACCTTAAATTCCTCCATATACATGTCCAGTAGTCTTTTAAGCTTCACTAGTGTATCTGCCTCCACCGACTCAGGCAGTGCATTCCATGCACCAACCACTCTCCGAGTAAAAAACCTTCCTCTAATATCCCCCTTGAACTTCCCTTCCCTTACCTTAAAGCCATGTCCTCTTGTACTGAGCAGTGGTGCCCTGGGAAAGAAGTGCTGGCTGTCCACTCTGTCTATTCCTCTTAATATCTTGTACACCTCTATCATGTCTCCTCTCCCTCCTTCTCTCCAAAGCGTAAAGCGCTAGCTCCCTTAATCTCTGATCATAATTCATATTCTCGTAACCAGGCAGCATTCTGGTAAATCTCCTCTGTACCCTTTCCAATGCTTCCACAACCTTCCTATAGTGAGGAGACCAGAACTGGACACAGTAGTCCAAGTGTGGCCTAACCAGAGTTTTATAGAGCTGCATCATTACATCACGTATTTTAAACTCTATCCCTCGACTTATGAAAGCTAACACCCCATAAGCTTTCTTAACTACCCTATCTACCTGTGAGGCAACTTTCAGGGATCTGTGGACATGTATCCCCAGATCCCTCTGCTCCTCCACACTACCAAGTATCCTGCCATTTACTTTGTACTCTGCCTTGCAGTTTGTCCTTCCAAAGTGTACCACCTCACACTTCTCTGGGTTGAACTCCATCTGCCACTTCTCAGCCCACTTCTGCTTTGATAACATCTTGTTCCATTCATTGAATTGATTTTGTTTAATCTCTATTGGTAGGGTCTGAAAGAGATATACAGTCTGGGCAGTATATTCATTTTAATAGATTCAATCCTTGAACTGAGAATCAGGAATCAGGTTCCATCTTGCCATATCTTCCTTAATTTTTTCATATAAAGGCTGATAACTACATTCTGATAATTTTGCCAGATCTTCTGGCATACTAATGCCCAAATATTTGAAAGACTCTGTGTGCCATGCCCAGGAGTATCAACTTTCAAATTCTCTTGGTGGGCTATAGTTATATGGAAGTAATTGGGTTTTATCTATGTTCTTACTATCGCTATTGTTTTGATTTTTTTTGTATATGATCCATAATATGAAGAATCCTTCATATATTATCTTGTGTTATATGTTGTCATATAAAACCTGTCTGATCAATATGTATCAATATGGGTAGAAACTCCTCTAATCGTTTGGCCATGGTGGAAGTAAATAATCTATAATCTACATTAAGAACAGATATTGGTCTAAATGACCCGCAATCCATTTTATCCTTGCCTTCTTTTGGTATAGCTGAGATTATCGCTTCCTTCCAACTGGGTGGCATTTGAGTGTTTTTTAGAGCCCAGTTCAGTGTGGGGATAAAACAGGAATTAACTCATTTTAAGTGCTTTATACCACTCTGCCGTATACCCATCCGATCCTGGTGACTTGCTTAATTTAAGCCTACTAATTGCAGCTTTTAATTCAACTTCAGTTATGTCAGCAGTCATCGTTCTATTTTGTTCTTCGCTTTAAGTGAGTAACTCTAGAGAATTTAAAAAGGTGTCAATTTGGGTTATGCTTCCCCCTGGAACTTTGGAATATAGAGTTTTGTAAAACACCAAAAGCTTCTTGAATTTCACTTAGCTTATTTCTAACATTTTGTTCTTGAATCACTAATTTTATGAATTGTATTTTCTGCTATCTTTTTCTTCAGTTTCCATGCCTATGTTTCATAGGTTTTTCTACTGTAAGAGTCTAACTTTGGTTGTAATTGTAAATTTATGTCTCTCCCAAATTATGAGGAGACCTTCTGGTTTTCATTACCATAATATCAGTAATTTTCTGAAAGAAACCAGCATCACTTCCCGGGGGTGCCTATATATTCAATAAACTAAATTTCCGTCTATATTTCCCGTAACCAGAATATATCTGCCCTCCTTATCTCCCATTTTGAATACTTTTTTCAAAATTTAGCCTCTTAGGTGCTGATTTATATGAGAAGAAAAACAGATCAGTGAAGCCCATTCTCTTTAGTTTTTTATGCTCATTATCACTTAAATGAGTTTCCTGTAAATATACTACATAGGCTTGTTCTTTCTCATTTTGGATACAATTCTATTACAATTGATTGGATTTAATAGCCCATTGACATTAAAAGAAATTAATTTTACCTTGTCATTAGCCATCTGTAATTATCTGTCAACGTATCATTGAAATTAGAATAAAACTTAATCGATCTACTCTCTGAACAAATAAGAACCAAGAAACGCAAATAATAAAAAAAATGGCAACGAATGTATGATTCCAAGGCTGAGGTCTCTAGTAGATGAGCCTGCGTTGAGCTAGAGGAAATGTCTAGCTGTGGGGGATAACCCCTCCTACTTGTGAGTCGAGGGCCCCCATTGCAGTATTCATGAAAGTCAGTGAACAAATCCATTACACAGATTTCCGAGTACTCCTCCTCGATACACATACACACACACACATATATGTATATATATTCTAATTTTGGTGGGGAAAAAGGAATAAGATAGTGAATAAAGAATAACGGAGTAATATAAAATCCACATTATAATAAGTACTTCTCAAGATAGGTATATCACAGTCTACTTTTGCTTCCATTTAGCTTCTTAACATTTTTAAAGTTAGCCAAACCTTATGGCTCTTCTGAAGGGGGTGAGGACTGTCTCTGCAAAACTCCCGGTCTCTTCCTGATATACTTCTCTCGGCCTCCACTCATCTCCTGCCTTCTCGATTCTTGCACTAATTCCCAAGCAGAGCAGGATAATTCATCTGCTAGGCTTTCCCTCGGTTTGATCACGCTGACCGGCAACCCTCTGGCCTTCATGTCTGGAGTCGCCTCTTCCACTGTCTGATACAGTTGGATCCCATCTTGATAAAACACATGAAGTTTAGCAGGGTACCGAGTTTGAAATCTAAAGCTCTCTTGCTTTAGTATTCGCTTTACTTCAGAGTATTCTTTACGTTTCTGCAGGACAGCAGGGGAGTAATCTTGATCGAAATACATTATCGTCTAAAAACACCCTCTTCTTATCCCAGGTCCTTCGTAGAATCTCCGCCTTGGTACTGTATCGAAAGAATTTAATTTCTATTGAGCGTGGCTTATCTTCTCTGCCTCGGGTAGGCCACGGGACGATTGCGCGATGAACCCTCTCAGTTTCCTGCTCCATAGTAGAGGGAAGTTCCAGCATGTCCCGCAGCAACTTTCCTACAAACTCTGTCACAGAGAAACCCTCCGCTCCTTTGGGAACGTTGTATATCCTGACACTTTTCCACCGTGATCTTCCCTCCAGGTCAAACAGTTTACCTTCTTGTTGATTTAATACTTTTATCGTCTTACTTAGCATCTGTTCTCCTTTCCTCCTTTCGTAAAGAGTGGAGCGACGTTTACAATATTTCATTCTTCTGGTACCATGCCAAAGTCCAATGATTATTGAAAGATCATTACTAATTTCTTCACACTTTCTGTTAGCTCTTTCAGAAGGCTAGTGTGCAATTCATCTGGTCCGAGCCATAGCACTTACAGCTTTTTAAGCACCTTCTCCCTTGTAATAGTAACGGCACTCACTTTACCTCCCTCACACCCTTCAACATTTAGCACGGAGTTAGTCTTTCACAATGAAGACTGATCATATTACTCATTTAGTTCTTCTGCCAACTCCTTGTCCCGCATTATTATTTCCATCACCTCATTTTCTAGCAGTTCTATAACCACACTCATCTCTCTTTGATTGTTTACAAACTTAAAAAAGCTTTTGCTATTCACTTTGATATAGCTTACTAGCTTGCTTTCATATTTCAGCTTTTTCCTCCTAATTATTCCTCCTATGTTATGGCTATGATTCCTTCAGTTATTCTCAGTAGAGAATAAAAGCCTCCCAATCCTCTATCTTCTCACTAAATTTTGCCTTCTCCTACGCCCTCTATTTTGCTTTTGCATTAGCTGTAACTTCCTTTGTCAGCCACGGTTGTGCTATTTGAGTACTTCTTTGTTTTCTGTATACATCTATCCAGCACCTTCCTCTTTTTCTCCCCCAGAAACTGAAGCTATTGCTGCTCTGCTGACATCCCTGTGAGCAGCTCCTTCCAGTTTACTTTGGCTAACTCCTCTCTCATACTGTTGTAATTTCCTTTACTCCATTGAAATACTGTTAAATCAGCCTTTACTTTCTCCCTTTAAAATTTCAAGTTGAACAATCATATTGCAATCACTGCCTCCTAAGTGTTCCTTTACCCTAAGCTCCCTGATCACCTCCATTTCATTACATGACACACAATCAAGTATAGCTGATTGCCCTCTTAGAACCAACTCTTCTAAAAAGCCATTTCGTAGGTATTTAACAAAATCACTCTCTTGAAATCCATTTCTAACCTGATTTTCCCAATCGAGCTACATGTTAATATCTCCCATATTCTTTATAACATTGCCCTTTTGACTCACCTTTTCTATTTTCTGTTGTAATCTATGGCCTAAATCTCAACCACTGTTGGAAGATCTAAATATAACTGCCATTAAGGTCCTTTTACCCTTGCAGTTTCTTAACTCAACCCACAAGGATTCAACATCTTTCAATCCAATGTCAGGTATTTCTACTGATTTGATGCCATTCTTTACCAGCAGAGCACCCCTTATGCCTACCTTTCAATCCCTCTGATACAACTTGTAAGGTTGGACACAGCTTCCAGCTATAACCACCCTTCAGCCATGAATCAGTGATGACCGTGATATCAAACCTGACAAGCGGAACAGTGTCACAAGATCATCTACTATTTCTTATACTCCATGAATTCATGAGTACTGTATTTGCTGCCCTTTTTGGTTTCGCATTTCTGCTGGCTGCAATTTTATCCTATTTCATCTGCTGCCTGCCCTTCCTGACAGTCTGACTGCATGCTGTCTTTGCTTTTTTACTATCTGTCCAATCCTGAGGCCCTTCACTCTGGTTTCCATTCCCCTGACAAATCAGTTTAAACCCTCCCCAACAGCTCTAACAAACCAACCCAAACTAATATAGGTTCCCCTCAGATTCAGGTGCAAACTGTACCAAATGACCCAAATAAACTGTACCAATCACCCAAAAGAGATCCCAATGACACAAGAACCTGAAGCCATGCTTCCTCACCAGCTTCTCAGCCACGTATTATTCTTCAGCATCACCCTGGTGTGAGGCACAGGCAACATTGCCGAAAATATCACCGTGGAGGTTCTGCTTCTCAGCTTTCTTCCTAGTACTCTAAATTCTCTTTTTTAATACCTCTTTGCTTTTTCTTCCAATGTCATTAGTACCAATATGACCAAGACATCTGGCTACACTCTCTCCCCTCCAAAATGCTGTGGATGTTGTGGATGTGGATACTTCTTAACCCTGGCACCTGGAAGGCAACATTCCATTCAGGAGTCCTGTTCACATCCACACAATCCCCTGTCTGTTCCCCTATTGAGTTCCCTATCACTACTGCTTCCCTCTTTCCCTTCTGCACCATGGATGCATGATCATGCCAGTAACTCAGTCTCCATGGTATTCTCCTGGGAGGTCATCTCTCACAACCTATATTTATATAGATGTAAATAATCCAGACTACAACAAAAATGAAGTCTGAAATACTCTAGGCTCCAAGCATTTTGAAAAGGGGTTTCTCAGCCAATATCCTAATTTGAAATGGATGCAAGTAAACGGATTGAAACTTTCAGCTAGGAAAAGAAGGATGTACAGCCCTTTCAGCTGCCTTAGGTATTGTCCTTAAAAAAGCCTCCAATTACACAGTAAACCTCTATTCCTGGGACCAATTGTACATAGCAGGAATCTGATACTTTCTCTTTAAAATATTAAATTATGCACTAAATCCTGCTCTGCTTGCCAGTTTCTCACCTGGATCAGGATAGAAATTCTTCATTTAGCACTTACCTGCTGTTTGAAATATCTCCGTTCTTCTTCATCTACGAGTACAAGATTGAGGTAGTACCGTACGGAGAACTTCTTGTTGATGTCCCTCATAGATGGAGTCAATTCATATCCAGCCAGAAAAAGCCTTATAGGAATGGATTCACCTAAAACAAAACTGCAAACTTGGATCAACCAAATTAAAATATTGTTTTTTTTATATAGAGTAAAAACTGGAGGGAGACCAATTTTCTAGCGGGAAAGTTTTCCTGTGCTACATGATGGGATTTAAACTAGAGTTACAGAGGGATGGGATTCAGGATGCCAAAAAAATTTATTGAACAGGTTGTAGAGACAGATCTTAATCAGACGTCAGACAGTTAAGAATCAAAAGGTTGAGTTTGCTGCAACTAGTATCCTGAGCTGCATATAGTTCAATGCAAGAAGTATCATAGAAAAGGCAGATGAGTTTAGGGCACAGATCAACAGCTGGAATTATGACACTGTAGCCATTAATGAGACTTGGTTGCCAGACAGCAGGAGTTACAGCTCCATATACCTGGACACAACAGAGTGATTGGGATTAAGGGAGGAGGAGTGTCATAAACAGTCAGGGAAAATGTCATTGCAGTGTTCAGACAGGACGGACTGGAGAACTCATCTATCTAGTTAGTTGTATGGGTGGAACTGAGGAAAAAGAATGCTATGACCACATTAATGGGCTATATTATGGGCCACCTCAACAGTCTGTGATTTAGAAGAACAAACTTGTAATGAGATTGAAGAGTTTTGCAAGAAATATAATGTTGTTACAGTAGGTGATTTTAATTTTCCACATATTGACTGAGACTCCAATACGGTAAAAGGACTAAATGGGATAGGGTTTGTCAAATATGTTCAGGTAAGTTTCCTTAATCAATATATCCCATCAAAAGAATGTGCGATATCTGATCTGTTAATTAGGGAATGGAACAATGCAGGTGACAAAAATGTGTGGGGGAACACTTTGTATCCAGTGATCACAATGCCTTTAGCTTCAAAGTAAATATGCAAAATAATAGGTCTGGTCCATGGTTTAAGATTCTGAATTGGAGTAAGATCAATTTTGAAGGTATCAAAAAAGGTAAGGCAAGTGTGGATTGGGACAGACTGTTCTCTGGCAAAAGTGTACCTGATAAGGGAGGTCTTCAAAAAATGACATTTTGAGAGTACAAAGCTTGTATGTGCCTGTCAGAATAAAAAGTAAAAATATTAACTGTTGGAAACACAAGGAAATCTGCAGATGCTGGAAATTCAAGCAACACACACAAAATACTGGTGGAACACAGCAGGCCAGGCAGCATCTATAAGAGAAGCACTGTCGACGTTTCAGGCCGAGACCCTTCGTCAGGACTAGGAGTGTTGGGAACCTTGGTTTTCAAGAGATACTAAGACTCTGGTAAAGAGAAAAAAGGAAATGTACTTCAGGTATAAACATATAGGAACAAAGATGCTTGTGGAGTATAAAAAAATGTAATAGAACACTTAAGAAATCAGGAGCCTATATATAAAAAAATTAAGGAAGATATAACAAGGTGGAACCTAATTCCTTTTCTTGGTCTCAGTTCAAGGATTGAATCTATTGAAATGAATATATTGCCCAGACTACTATATCTCTTTCAGACCCTACCAACTGAGATTAACCAAAATCAATTTAATGAATGGAACAAGTTGCTATCTATATATGGCAAGGTAAAAGGCATATAATTCACCCCAAAACTTTGTAATTAGCCAAGGAAAGTGGGTATGGGGCCTACCTTGTCTTAGAGATTATTATTTTGCAGCACAGTTGAGAGCTGTGATATGCCATCATATGACACTCAATGGAAAAACATTAGAGGATACTTTCCAACCCCATACAGGCAATTTGTCTGATTACAACCTACAAAGTTACATAAACACTATTGATAACCTGTGGGTGAAATGAACCCTGAAAATATGGAAAACTATTATAAAAGAATATAAACTAGAGATATTGCAGTTCTTAAATAGTGTGCATATGATTGAGATTTTATGCTTTTGAGATTTTGTTTTTTAGAAATTTACAGTTGCAACAGTATGTTAATAGGATGGTTAAAAATGTAACCGAGGCAAATACATGTCTGATAGAGCTATTCAGAAAAAGATATAATTCAGACAGTGGTAATAGAACCACTTCAAGCTTGTGTAAGGGTTTGTCAAATCTTAAAACACACTCGACTTCATACATTAAAACAAAATGGGAGAAGGAAGGAGGGATAATTATATCTGAGGAAGAATGAACAGTAAGGAGGTATGAATGGAAGTGTACGAGTTCACAGAAATGGAGGGAGTTCAGGTGGAAAAACCCCGATATTTTATTACACCCTCAGAAATCCCATTATGATAGTGACATCCCTGTTTACTGGAGAAATTATGGAAATCAAAATGCAAATCATTATCATATTTTTCTAGGAATGCCCCGTAATCAAAGACTATTGGAGTGGGCAATTTAAAGGTTGTGTCCCTGAAGGTCTGTGGACCTATCTAGATGAGAAAGAGGCAGAAACCTTAGCCGCGACTGCTAAGTTAGCGGATGAATATGCATTAACACACAAAGTTTACCCCGAGAAAGAGCTACCAGAAGGGTAGTAGAGAGGGCGGAGAAAGTTCGCTGGCTGAGCCAGAGAGTAAGCCGGGTCTAGACAGAAGGGTAAGGAGGACAGGAAACAGTCTGGCAGAAGGTCTCCTAGTTTTGTGTGCTTTAATTGCGGGAAAGCCGGTCATATTGCATCTAAGTGCTTTGCTTCGAAGAAGGAGACGGAAAGGAAAGACGAATGCGCCGAGGGGCTGTGTTAAGCCGGTTGAAATGCCGTTAAAAGAGGAGGAGCTAAACTGAGTTCAGGAGGGATGTGAGAAATTCCTTTCAATCGAGTTGGTATCTGTGAGGGAGGGGTCACCCCCAGTGCCAGTAAGAATCTGGAGAGATACTGGGGCTTTTCAGTCCTTAATCCTAAGCAGAGACTTGGAATTCAATAGTGAGAAAGATACTGGTGACATGAACATGATAGAAGGGATTGGAAAAGGGACCCAGGCCGTACCATTACATAAAGTATTTTTGATGTGTGATTTGGTATCCAGACCAGTCACAATAGGGGTACGGTCTGCACTCCCAATACCCGATGTAGATGTCTTGCTCGGAACGACCTGGCAGGTGGGGATGTGTACCCAGCAGTGAAACTGACCTGCCAGGACTGAGGACCTGCCCATAGTTTCTGAAGTTAATCCCACCTGCGCAGTAACTCAAAGCATGGCCAGAAAAACAGTAGAGACAGGCGCCAGTTTTAATGAGTCCACTGTTGATTTAGCTGAGACGTTTTTACCAGCCCTGTACCAAGAGGGGTTAGAGAATGGTAAAACGGAGAATAGTGGGACTAAGGGAAGTAAAAGAAATGAGGCAAATTTAGGGTTGTTAAGGAACGAGATTTTGAGCCTTGCCCACAAGCTACCCCTAGGTGGACATTTTGGAGTGAAGAAGGAATTTATGGAGGCACATGCCAAGATGAGAAACAGATGTGGCAGCTAGAAGGTCCAGGGCTGGACACGGATGATCTATCTAGCTTGACAGAGCTGTTTGCAGTTGAAGAATTTAATGTGTTCCCAATGATGTGAGGGCAGTCCTAGATGGAAAGGATGCCACTACCTTGAGGGAGTCTGCTGGGTTAGCAGACAAGGTTGTCTTAACCCGCAAGGTTGAATTTACTCGGAAGGGAGTTGCCCAGAGAGTACCTGGGAGGATCAGGGGAACTTGGAATTTGAAAGGGGGACTGGTAATGAAAGGCAGATGTCCTGTTGGCCTGTGTGCAGGTTGAGGAAGTACCAGTGGATGCATAGGGTACTGAACCTAGTGTTGAAGCTCAGGAAAGGTCTGAGGGGTCTGACTTAGTTGAAAAGGAGTGCAGTCCCTTTGGGTCAGATGGACTTGGTTCAGTGAAGAAAGGGTTAACCTTGGCACCAGTAGAAAGTGAGGATTCTCAGTCACTTGTGTTAAAAGTTAGTGATGAGATGGAAGCTGGTGAGATGGATATTACGGAAGATATTGAGGGAAAAAGTGTTACTGGACTTTTGAATAAAGTAAATTTAAAGTTGGGTTTGATCAAAGTAAAAGGACCATTAACTAAACAATGGTTTGTTAACAAGGTGCCTGCTAGTCAATTACAGTTTACTTTGAAAAATAAAGATAAACGACCTGGTGATGTAGTTCAAGTATGTGATTTGGAGAGGAAAAACTTGAAGTGTTGTTTTGACCCAGAGAGACCATCTGCTAGTGTCATTAAGGAAACTAATCAAATTAAAGATCCTGAAGATAAAATTAATGACTTGGTTGGAATTAATGAGTTGTTTGGAAGTTCAGCAAATAGGCTTAGTCTGGACAACATTGGTGATAAGCTAACACCTGTGAAGGGGGTCTCTGAAAGCCATACCCAAGCTGATAAGCCAGCTGACCATGCAAGGGTTAAATGTTGTTTCAGAGCAGAAAAAAGGCCAAGGGTGAGCAAACACCATTGTTGAACAACAGAGTCTGATAACAGGAATTTGATATATATAAATAAAACATGTAAAAGGAACTGTAAGTATGATTGCTGATTGTATATTCAGGTGTTAAATTTAAAGTTCTCTGTATTAGCCTAATAGCTGATGACTACCTGTATATTAGAGTGTATTTTGTAATGTGTTCACTCATGTCCTTAATTTTTACCCCCCCCCCCCGGTAAAAAATCTTTTAAGAATGGGGGTGTTATGTGTGAAGCCAAGCAGAGCTGTAGAATGGATGCTGCTAATAAGAGAGAGATAAGGGAGAGCCATTCAAAATGCTAATAAGAGAGAGATAACAAGAGAAAGACACATAATTCAGTATTTTGCCATCTGCACTGATAGTGTCACGGACATCGGGGGGGGGGGGGGAATAAAATAGCGGGTTTTCTAAGACACAGGCAGACACGCCAAGAGACCCTGAAGAGAGCATTAAGGCCCTAGAAGTTGGTGGGAGGACCAATTCGTGGGAATCTGCCAGAGGCTCACGGGGTATAAAGGTACGAATGGTGGGGACCTGTTGCGTGTCCACCCTTGACTGGGTGACGGGTTCACCATGGAAAACCGGTCGCATCTGGAATGGAGGGGTCACAGTTGGTGACCACAATGGGACAAGAAGACAACGGAAGGTTTGCCTGAAATTTCAGCAGTATCTCTCACTCTCTCTCCAACAGTACCACAACAACTACCTCGAACTAATCTAAACTGAACTGAACTCTGCTTCACTTGAAGACTGATCATTTACCCCTAGGCTTCGATACAGCTTGGCTAATTTCTATTCCCTTATTTCTGTGAATATGTATATATTATCATTGTTAACCTGTTACATTTATATCCTTGCATTTAGTGTACTGTATTACTTAATTTACTAATAAACTTTATTAGTTTCTAGTAATTACAGACTCCAACATGTGTTCCATTTCTGCTGGTTTGACAACCCAGTTACGGGGTACGTAACACGAGGCTCTAATTGAGAGATCTAAATTATATTAGGAGGCAAGTGAGGTACCAGAGGACTGGAGGATACCTAATATTTTTCTGCTACTCAAGAAATGCTTTAAAGATAAACCAGGAAACTATAGGCAGGTGAGCCTGATATCAGTTGTGGGGAAATTATTGGAAGGTATTCTGGGAGACTGTGCCTGTCTGTGAATGTGAATGGAGTAACAGCAGTTTCTGTGCTGCTCCTAGTTTTTTTTCCTCCCCCCACAGTTTAAAATTCCAATTTAAAGTTTTTAGTTGCTGATTCTTGAAGGGGAACAATATGTCTTTGAGGAGTGGGAAGAACTTGTCTGAAACTAGTGATAAAGGCAATGGAAAAAGAAAGATGCAAAAGGAAAGATTTGATGAAATACCGTCGTGGGCCGAAGATATGGTTCGAACACTGAATTCAAATAAAGACCAACTGGAAACAAACAGTAATGAAATGATGTCATTTCTGGGAAAACTTAAAGATCTGGAAACTCAAGTAATTATACATGAAAAGGATTTGAAAGAAACTAAGCAAAATTTGCTCGAAACTACAACTTGTTTGGAAAGATATCGAATAAGATTATAGACCTGGATGCTAGGTCTCACCGAAGGAATATATGAATTGCTGGGCTGCAGGAAGGAATTGAAAATGTGGACTTAACTGTTTACTTTGGTAAGCTTTTTTATACCTTATTTCCTACTATACTATCACAGCTGCCTTCTATAGATTGTTTACTCCGAGACAACAAGATAAACCATGCACTATTTTGGTCTGTTTTCATCATTTTAAGATTAAGGATCCAATAATGTGACAGAGAGTTTACAGATTTGTGAAATCTGAGTTCCGTTTCTATGAAGATTATCCGAAGGAGGTAATGGAGCAAAGGTGTGTAAAGTAGAATAAAATTGTAATATGGTATTTAAACAGATAAATGTAATAAGTTGGGGTTATTTTCTTCTTTTATATATACTTAGCGGAGGTTTCAATTATTCGTATAATATTATTAGTTGGTAGTTTTGAAAATTTAGTTAGGTTAAATATGCTATCAATGTTACTTCTTGCTTTATTTTAAACTTTTAAAATATTGCGTTGATTTGTTATTAAATACTATGGTTTCTCTAGGTTTATATTTTAGATCTTAATCACTGTTTATCTTTTTAAATTTTTTAATACGTTAGTATTTTTTTTACGTAACAATATTATAGCGTATTATAACTAAATTTAAAGCTTTTTTTAGGCAATCTAATGTTAAATTTAAGATGGTGCTGGTTTTTTTTAAGAGATAATTTTTTGGTTTTCTCTTGTTTAAAAAAGATTAAATATAAACATGGGATAGTCTGTAGATGCTGGAATGTAAACACTTTTCCCTGTTGAGACCTTCTCATTTTTCTTACAAGGTCAGTGGATTTCATCTTTTTTTAAACTAGGGGGCGGGGTAGAGAACCTTTTAAAATTTACTTTGACAGACCAGAGCAATCTAGACTTCGTTTTCGTTTAGGGTGCTTGTTTTTGTTTCTGTGGGGGAAGGGGGTGGGGTTAGAGTTAGGGGGTTTTTCCCATTGGATAGTTCTGCAGAATACATGTTTCTTATGTGGTTGTATTCTTTATTGCTGTCATTTTTGATCATCCTGTAGTGGTAGTGTTCTGCGCATGTGTAAAGTAGAATAAAATTATAGTATGGTATTTAAACGTATAAATGTAATAAGTTGGAATGTATGTGGTTGGAATCATCCTATCAAATGAAAAAAGACTTTTAAAATCATTAATCAATTCCAGCCTGATATAATTTTTGCCCGAGATGCATATCAGGGCAGAAGGTCAAGATAGATATTTTAGATCGTGGAATGGTTTGCAATTTCACTCTACTGCTCAAAGTAAAACTAAAGGGGTGTCTATTTTTACTAAATCCAATATTTTGTTCCTTCAAGAAGACATTAATTCAGACTTTAATGGTAGATTTTTAATTGCTAAAGGAGAAATTTGTAATAGAAAAGTTGTTTAGGTCAATTTGTACGGTTCTAACTTAGATGATCCTTGTTTATTTAAAAATGTATTTGCTCTATTGCCTAATTTAAATGAATATATGTTGATAATGGGTGGGGATTTTAACTGTTGTTTAAATCCCTTGATTGGTAAGAGCTCAACCAATCAGCAACTTCCAAATCGCTCTTTTTTCTCACATGTTTATAGAAAATATTCAAGGATCGATTATATTATAGTCGACCCTCACCTCTTGCCTAGCATACTTGCACTAACGTACTTACCCTTTTCTATTTTCTAATTATGATTTATAATTTTAATTTTTATTATATTTACTTTGATTTGTACTTCAGGGAGAGCAAAGCGCAGAAACAAATATCACTGTGATGATTGTACACTCTAGTATCAATTGTTTGGTGACAATAAAGTATTTATATTGCTATATCTGATCCTGCGCCTTTGAATCTGTCTTTTGAATTCGATGATGTCATCCTTGCTCACCCACCTTGGCGCTTATCCCAAATATTATTGCAAAATTTTGACTTTGTTAGTTTTATTGAAACCCAGATAAAAGATTTTTTTCTTTTTAATGATATAGGGGGTATGTCTAAATTAATCATATGGGATACTTTTAAAACATTTCTACATGGTCGGATCATTTCTTATTCAACTAAGCTTAAAAAACAGACTAAAATAGAATTAGATAAAATTTCAAAACAAATTAAAGATTTAGATAATATTTATGCGATTTCTAATATTGACATTTAAACAAAGGGTGGAACTTCAATCACATTATAATTTATTATTAAATTATCCTATTGAAGGAGACTTGCTTAAGCTAAAAAGTCAATTTTATATGTTTGGAGATAAAAATAATAAACTGCTTGCATCTCAATTAAAAACGACCAGAGCCAAAAGGCAAATTTTGAAAATCTGTAGGATTTGGAACCATGGCTTGGGAACATGAAGAAATTAATAAGATTTTTCAAGATTTTTATACTCAACTTCATAAATCTCAGGTTCCAGTGGATTCTTCTAAAATTAATGCTTTCTTACCAAAAATTACTTTTCCTCAAATTTCTGTTGAGGATCAAAAAACTCTTGATGCTCAAATTGCTGAAGCTGAAATTTATAAAGCTATTTTTTCAAAGCAATCTGGTAAGGCCCCTGGACTTGATAGCTATTCTGTAGAATTCTATTAAAAAAATTCAGAAAATTCCTTTCTCCATATATTGGAAATGTTTAAGGACTCTTTTGTGAAAGGTGATTTACCCTCTACTTTTTATGAGGCTTCTATTTCTTTAATTCCTAAAAAGGATAAAGATCCTACTCACTGTGCTTCATAGAGATCGATGTCATTATTGAATGTCGATGCTAAAATCTTGTCAGAGATAATGGTCAATCCATTCAATTCAAGTCAAGTGACTTTTATTGTCATTGTGACCATAACTGCTGGTACAGTACAAAGTAAAAATGAAAACATTTTTCAGGACCATGGTGTTACATGACACAGTACAAAACTAGACTGAACTACGTAAAAAACAACACAGAGAAAGCTACACTAGACTATAGACCTACACAGGACAGCATAAAGTGCACAAAACAGTGCAGACATTACAATAAATAATAAACAGGACAATAGGGCAAGGTGTCAGTCCAGGCTCTGGGTATTGTGGAGTCTGATAGCTTGGAGGAAGAAACTGTTACATAGTCTGGTCATGAGAGCCCGAATGCTTCAGAGCCTTTTCCCAGATGGGAGAGGGGAGAAGAGATTGTTTGAGGGGTGCATGGGGTTCTTCATAATGCTGTTTTCTTTGCGGATGCAGCGTGTAGTGTAAATGTCCGTGATGGCGGGAAGAGAGACCCTGATGATCTTCTCAGCTGACCTCACTATCTGCTGCTGATTCTTGCAATCCGAGATAGTGCAATTTCCAAACCAGACAGTGATGCAGCTGCTCAGGATGCTCTCAATACAACCCCTGTAGAATGTGATGAGGATGGGGGGCGGTGGTGGGAGATGGACTTTCCTCAGCCTTCGCAGAAAGTAGAGATGCTGTTGGGCTTTCTTTGCTATGGAGCTGGTGTTGAGGGACCAGGTGAGATTTTCTGCCAGGTGAACACCAAGAAATTTGGTGCTCTTAATGATCTCTACCGAGGGGCTGTTGATTTTGGTGGCTTAATGATCTCTACCGAGGGGCCGTTGATGTTCAGTGGGGAGTGGTCACTCCGTGCTCTCCTGAAGTCAACAGCCATCTCTTTTGTTTTGTTCACATTCAGAGACAGGTTGTTGGCTCTGCACCAGTCTGTTAGCCGCTGCACCTCCTCTCTGTAAGCTGACTTGTCATTCTTGCTGATGAGACCCACCACGGTCGTGTCATCAGCGAACTTGATGATGTGGTTCGAGCTGTGTGTTGCAGCACAGTCGTGGGTCAGCAGCATGAACAGCAGTGGACTGAGCACATAGCCCTGGGGGCCCCCGTGCTCCATTTGATGGTGTTGGAGATGCTGCTCCCAATCCGGACTGACTGAGGTCTCCCAGTCAGGAAGTCTAGGATCCAGTTGCAGAGAGAGGTGTTCAGGCCCAATAGCCAATAGGCTCAGCTTTCTGTTTCTGAGGGATGATTGCATTGAATGCTGAAGTCTATGAACGTATGTGTCTTTCTTGTCCAGGTGGGTTAGGGCTAGGTGGAGGGTGTTGGCAATGGCGTCATCTGTTGAGCGGTTGGGACAGTATGCAAACTGCAGGGGATCCAGTGAGGGGGACAGCAGGGTCTTGATATGCATCATGATGAGCCTCTCAGAACACTTCATGATGATGGATATGAGTGCAACTGGGCAGTAGTCACTTAGGCAGGACACTGAAGACTTCTTCAGCACGGGGACGATGGTTGGAAAATATATTGGGTAAAATTATTTTTAAAGATCAAACAGGATTTATAAAGGGTCGTCATTCCTTGTCAAATGTTCGGAGATTATTTAATATTATATATTCATCTTCTTTTAAAACTCCACAATGTGTCATCTCTTTGGATGTTGAAAAAGCATTTCATTGACTTGAATGGAAATATTTATTTAATGTTTTAGAGAAATTTGGCTTTGGAATTAATTTAAATAATTGGCTTAGAATGCTATATAAAACTCCTATTGCTACTGTTGCTACTAACGATTGTAGATCCCTTTTTTTCAGCTTTCATGGGGAACAAGACAGGGTTGTCCATTGTCCTTTGCTCTTTAATTTAATATTAGAACCCCTTGTTATTGCCCTTCATGAAGCTAAAGATATTCACGGGATTCTTGTGAATGATACCATTCATAAGATTTCTCTTTACGCTGATGATTTACTGGTTTACATACCTAATCCTAAGGAATCTATTCCTGCCTTGCTAAAATTATTCAATGAATTTGGAAATTTTTCAGGATATAAAATTAATTTTAATAAAAGGGAACTATTTTCTTTAAATGAATCTGTTTCTATGTGATAATACTCCTTTCAAAGTTATGGATTCCTTTAGATATCTAGGCATTATAATCACAAAAAAATAAGGATCTTTATAAAGCTAATTTTGTTCCCTTGGTAGATACTATGAAGTAATTATTTAGCAGATTGAACCCACTTACGTTTTCACTTGCTGGCTGCCCCATAGTGTTAAAATGATGATTTTGCCAACATTTTTATATTTATTTCAGAATATCTTTTTTTTTGATCAAATTGATTCTATTATCTCATCTTTTATTTGGAATGATAAAAGACCAAGAATGTGTGGCCTTTTATACTTTGGTGAGACCCGACGCAGACTGGGAGACCGTTTTGCTGAACACCTATGCTCGGTCCACCGGACCAGTGGCCACACATTTTAATTCCACTTCCCATTCCCATTCTGATATGTCTGTCCATGGCCTCCTCTATTGTCAAGATGAAGCCACACTCAGGTTGGAGGAACAACACCTTTTATACCAGCTGGGCAGCCTCCAACCTGATGGCATGAACATTGACTTCTCTAATTTCCGTTAATGCCCCTCCTCCCCTTCTTAACCCATCCCTGACATATTTAGTTGTTTGCCTGTTCTCCATCTCCCTCATGCTCCCCTCCACTCCTTTCTTTCTCCGGAGGCCTCCTTTCCCTTCTCCAGCTCTGTATCACTTTCGCCAATCACCTTTCTAGCTCTTAGCTTCAACCCTTCCCACCCCCTCCGGTCTTCTCCTATCATTTCACATTTTCCCCCTCCCCCCACTACTTTCAAATCTCTTACTATCTTTCCTTTCAGTTAGTCCTGATGAAGGGTCTCAGCCCGAAACATTGACAGAACTTCTCCCTACAGATGCTGCCTGGCCTGCTGTGTTCCACCAGCATTTTGTTTGTTGTTGTAAGAATTGGTAAATGTCACTTACAAAAATTGAAAAAGGACAGAGGTCTTGCTTTGCCTAATTTAAGAACTGCGCTGTTAATGTGCTGTTAATGTGTTAATGTCCTTTTGGTTATACTAAGTTGATAAGAATGAGCGGCCAATTTGGGTCGATTTGGAATTGAAAGCTGTGAAACAGTTTTCTTTAACCTCATTATTGGGAGCTGCTCTACCTAAAGTTGCCAGGTTAAGTTTATACCCTGTGATTAAGTATTCTTTACAAATTTGGCTCCAGTTCAGTAATTTTTTTAATCTTAAAAAATTTAAACTTTGTAGTTTAATTTATTGAAAATATTTTCTTAAGCCTTCTTTGAAAGATCCAATTTTTTTAATTTGGAAAAATAAAGGTACTAATTCTTTTTTGGATCTATTTAAAGAAGATAGACTGATGTCCTTTGAACAATTAGTTGATAAATACTCTTTCATATTCACACAATACCTTCAAGTTAGACATTTCTTACAAAAATATTTAAGTAATTTTCCTTGCATATTAGAGGAAATATTAACCTGTTAGATACTGTTCTGAGTATGAACCCTTTGATGAAGGGTTCCATTGGAAGAATTTATAATTTATTATCACAATGGGATAAGCGCCCTTTCTTTAAGATTAAACAAGATTGAGAAAAGGAATTTAATTTGACTTTTATAGCGGGGGACTGGACGTGGATCTTGAAGTTGATTAACTCTTCATCGATTTGTGCTAGCCATTCATTGATTCAATTTAAAATTGTACATTGTTACTATTTGATGAAGGAGAGATTGTCTAAAATCTTTCCTAATGTTGGTAGTTATTGTGATAGATGTAAAACTGAGACAGCTATTTTTGGTCTTGTTCTATATTGGAACAGTATTGAAAGTCAACTTTTTCTACAATTTCTAAAGCAAAATTAATTTACAACCTTACAAGTTAACTGTGCTCTTTGGAATAATACCTCAAAATATCCGTGGTATTTCTTTGTCTGACCAATATGTTGGAAGTGGAAAGATATGTCGGCTCCCACTCTGTCACAATAGTTCTCTCAAGTGGTGTTTTTTTGTCCTAGTTTGGAGAAAATTAAAAGTCGAACCTTTGAACTTATGTTTGATTTTGAGAAAAGATGGAGTTCATTTGCTCGTTATTACCATTTGAGTTAATTGATAGATTGGTATAATTTTATTTTGCTGGCGGTTTCATGTTTATCCTTAGAAGATTTTTGTATGATGCATGGCTCCGAGGTTGAACCCTTAATGGGTCTTTTTTCTCTCTCACTTTTTTCTTGCTTCGGTAGGGTTTATTTTTTCTTTTCTTCTCTTTTTTTGTGTCACCATATTTTTCAATCCTTAATATTGTGTTTTTTTTCTCTTTTGAGACATTGTAAGTGTTACTCTGATGCACTCTTGTATTTTGGATAATAATAATAATAATAAAAAGATAAAGGAAGGTATTCTGAGGGACCATAAGTTTAAGTATTTGGACAGAAGTGGACTGCTTAAGGATAGTCAGCATGGTGGATCTTCTCTAACCAAACTTAAAGAATTTTTTGAGGAAGAGAATAGGAAAGTTGATGAACGCAGTGTGTGTTTTCTATATGGACAATTAAGACATTTGACAATCTCAAGGTTCAATTGCTCAGAGTTCAAGATGGATTTGAAATTGGATTTGACATTGGCTTTGTGGGAGAAACCAGAGAACAGAAGAATGTAACAAACAAGAGAAAATCTGCAGATATTGAAAATTCAAGCAACACACGCACACAAAATGTTGGGAGAACTTAGCAGGCCAGGCAGTATCTACAGAAAAAAGTAGTCAATGTTTCAGGCCAAGACCCTTTGGCAGGATTGGAGAGAAAAAAATGAACATACTTAAACAGCACAAACTTTATGCAAGAGAACACTTAAGAAAGAAATCAGGAGAGTTAAAAGAAAGCATGAGGTTGCCCTAGGAGATGGAGGGAAGGAGAATCCGAAGGAGTTTCTACAAATATGTTTAGAGTACCTCATCCATCTTTTAAGTCTGCTCCTCATCTTTCTTTTCCAGTTCTACTGAAGGGTCTCAGCTCAAAATGTCTACTATATTTTTCATAGTTTAGGTTATCTCTCTGACTGGTCTCTCTGTGACTAGTGGAATGCACAGGGATAAGTTCTGGGTCTGCTGCTGTTCGTCATCTATAACAAAGATCTGGATGATAACGCAATCATCTGGATCAGTAAATTCCTGGTGACACCAAGGTTTAGGATGTACTTAACAGCAAGGCAGGCTATTTTGGCTTGCAGCTGGAAAAATGGAATGAAAATGGCAGATAGAATGCTGACTAGACTAGGTTAGGTCATATCCACATAACAATTACAGCAAGGAAACAGGCCATCTCGGCCCTCTTAGTCCGTGCCAAACTCTTAATCTCACCTAGTCCCACCTACCCGTACTCAGCCCATAACCCTCCACTCCTTTCCTGTCCATATACCTATCCAATTTTACCTTAAATGACACAACTGAACTAGCCTCTACTACTTCTACAGGAAGCTCATTCCACACAGCTATCACTCTCTGAGTAAAGAAGTACCCCCTCGTGTTTCCCTTTTTTTGCCCCCTCTCAAATCATGTCCTCTCGTTTGAATCCCCCCTACTCTCAATGGAAACAGCCTATTCACGTCAACTCTATCTATCCCTCTCAAAATTTTAAATACCTCGGTCAAATCCCCCCTCAACCTTCTACTCTCCAATGAATAGAGACCTAACTTGTTCAACTTTTCTCTGTAATTTAAGTGCTGAAACCCAGGTAACATCCTAGTAAAGCGTCTCTGCACTCTCTCTAATTTATTGATATCTTTCCTATAATTTGGTGACCAGAACTGTACACAATACTCCAAATTTGGCACCAATGCCTTGTACAATTTTAACATTACTGTGCTGTCTTTACGACAGTTATTTAGTTTATAATATTTTCGCTTAGTAATTCATTCGATAGTGTTTTCTAGTTAGAATTAGAAGTGTTCAAAGTATATTTATTGCATGTAAAATATATCGGCATGCGATGACGTCATATCCGCTTTCGCCGCGTCTTGTGGGAAAATACCGGTTTGGAATTAACGCGAGGGTGGGGGCTCACCACGAGGCACACCTGAGCAGAAGTTGTTTTGCAGGCATGAGAAATCACAGTGAGAGCAACGCTGTGTTAATAGATAATCGATATATTGAACTAAGATGTTAATGCCGATCCTGTTAGAAGTAACGACGGTCGATAATGTTTATGCTTTCGTTAGTTAAAGAGTTGCGGATAGTTTGCATTGAAGTGTATTTAAAGTAGTCAATGGAGCAGGTAAACTCTGCCTGTATACTGCACCTTAGTGTAATGTAGTTATAGTCACCTTTGCAAGTATTTACAATTGAAATGTGATATTAAGGAAGGAACAAATACTGTATCAATCTTGTATTGTTTTATCAACAGTTTTCACCATATGTTAATGTGAAGAGTGAACAGTAAATGGTTATTCTTACTGCGATCTGGTCTCATTGGTTTATCTCGACGTTGAATTCGGCGTTATTAGTACACGCGAAGGAGAACTTTACAATTACATTCCAACTCCTATACTCAATGCTCTGATTTATAAAGGCCAGCATGTCAAAAGCTTTCGTTACCACACTATCCATGTGATTCCACCTTCAGCAAACTATACACCATTATTCCTAGATCACTCTGTTCTACTGCATTCCTCAATGCCCTATCATTTACCATGTATATCCTTTTTTGATTAGTCCTACCAAAATGTAGCACCTCACACTTATCAGCATTAAGCTCCATCTGCCATCGTTCAGCCCACTCTTCTAACTGGCCTAAACCTCTCTTCAAGCTTTGAAACTCTACTTCATTATCCACAACACCACCTATCTTAGTATCATCTGCATATTTACTAATCCAATTTACCACCCCATCATCCAGATCATTAATGTGTAAGACAAACAACACTGGACCCAGTACTGATCCCTGAGGCACACCACTAGTCACAGGGCTTCAACCTGACAAACAGTTTTCCACCACTACTCTCTGGCATCTCCCTTCCAGCCAACGTTGAATCCATTTTACTACTTCAATATTAATACCTAACGACTGAACTTTCCTAACTAACCTTCCATGTGGAACCTTGTCAAAGGCCTTACTGAAGTCCATTTAGACAACATCCACTGCTTTACCCTCATCAACTTTCCTAGTAAATTCTTCAAAAAATTCAGTAAGATTTGTCAAACATGACCTTCCACGCACAAGTCCATGTTGACTGTTCCTAATCAGACCCTGTCTATCCAGATAATTATATATACCATCTCTAAGAATACTTTCCATTAATTTACCCACCACTGATGTCAAACTTACAGGCCAATAATTGCTAGGTTTACTCTTAGAACCTTTTTCAAACAATGGAACCACACCAGCAATACGCCAATCCTCTGGCAACATCCTGGGTTCTAATGGCATTTGAAATATTTCTGTCACAGCCCCTGCTATTTCTACACTAACCTCCTTCAAGGTCCTAGGGATTATCCTGTCAGGACCCGGAGATTTATCCACTTTTATATTCCTTAAAAGCTGCAGTACTGGGGGTGGAGTTTCAAGATGGCGACGTAGACATCTGCCTTTTAGGCGCTCTTCATTTTTTAAGCTATAATCACCCTTTAATCAAATCTTTTCGTACTTAATTACATGGGTTGATATTTACGATTTATTTCTCTTTTTAAAAATAACACTGGATTTAATTTTTTCAAACTTAAAATGTCTGTACCTAAGAGATCGTCTAAAGACCCTATAACTCTTGATGCAATCTCCAGTCTTTTGGATACTAAACTGGATGCTAAACTTGTAAATCTGGAAAACAAACTTACTGCGAAAATGTTGGAGCTTGAAGAAGTCATTAAATCATTTGATATCAAGCTTCAATCGCAGGCAGCAGATATTGAACGCCATGAAGAAAAGTTTGCGGCTCTTGACAAGATAATTTGTGAAAAAATACGTACAATCGAAACTTTGGAGGAGAAGGTACGGTCGACCGCTAAAATAGTGGAGCAGTATAAGTTTAAAATCACCGATCTTGAAAACCGGTCTCGCAGACAGAATTTGCTTATTATTGGATTTCCCGAAAATCTCGAGTCTGGTGACTTAACTGAATATTTCTCTAATTTATTGTGGGAAATTTTTGGCGAGGACACTTTGCGGGTTAAACCTACTATTGATCGTGCCCACAGAGTTTCGAGATTTTCGGCTGCAAAAGACAAGCCTCGAGCTATGATCGTCCATCTACATTATCCTCGGGAGAAAGAGCTTTTAATTCCATTAGCTCGTCAGAAAGGTATGATTTCTCACAGAAGCAACAACTTTTATATTGTGGAGGACTATTCATTCGAGGTAATGAGGGCGAGAATTGCTTTTAAACCGGTGATGGCGGAGGTTCATTCGATTGGACTTAAACAAGCTTTAAGATATCCAGCGAATCTCAAGAATTACGTTGAGCAACAACAGTCAGCGTTTCTTTAATACTCCGGAAGAAGCGAAGAAATTCATTGAAGAATATCGCTCTTCTAGTCCAACTTGAACTATGTGTTATGAAGAAGAACTTTTGGAGAGAAGACGTTATTCCGTTTTAGGCTTTAACTTATGAAGCTGCGGTATAGCTTTTTATTTTGCTCTGCAGACCTGGTTTTTTTTATTATCATGATTTACAGATGTTTTTTTAACTTTACTATAATGTCTTTTTTCTTAATTAATATTTTTCCCCTCTGGATTAGATATACATGTTAAGACTTTGTAATAATGATTTATTTTTTAAGATGTCGTTTCTTCTTCCCATAAGACTTTGCTTTCCGTAAGCGTTTATTTGCCTGTATTTGAGAATGGGACGAATGTTTTGAATTTTTGAACCTTTTTTTATATATGTATGTTGTAGTGGTTATTGAACCCTTTTTTAATTCTATTTTGATAACCTTTTTTTTAAAAAAAACGATTGGTGAATTTACATCTATATTTTGTAATATGGTCCTTTCAAAATGTCGTTTCTTCTTCCCAAAGTCTTTGTTTTTGAAACGTCATTTCCTTGTATTTGAATATGGAATTTTTTTAAAGGCATATTACATTATTTTAAACTTCAATGGTTATCCTTTTTTTTATTAATGATTTTTTGCTTTTTTATATTATTTTTTCATTTTGATTGATATATATTCTTTTTGTTTACAACCCTGTATTTATATCTGGGTGTTATATAGTTTCTCTTTTCTTTCTTTTCATGAAGTCGCCATCTTGAAAATGGGGCTAATATTAGTGTTAGTTTGTGCGCCTGCCGCTTGGCTTTTTTCCGTGGGGTCGGGGGATGGGGTAGGGATCTTCTTTCATGCTTTTGCTTTTTATTTTTTTGCTTTTAGTTTATGGGCCGACTTTAAATTATTAATATTGTTGAGGTGTCATGTTCTCCAGTTGCTCCTGAATCATTTTTCCTTCTTCCTGAATTATAGGTTATGTGTCTTTTTAACCTTTTATGATATACACAACTAATATTGGCATGATGGATAAGTCTATTAACTTTATCTGCTGGAATACTAATGGTTTAAATCATCTGATTAAACATAAAAAAATATTTAAAGTATTCTATAGACTAAATGCTAATATTATTTTTGCACAGGAGACCCATATGAGGAGGGAGGATAATCAACGCTTTTTTAGGTTCTGGAAAGGTCAACAATTTCACTCGAATTGTACCGCCAAAATTAGGGGGGGGGTGTCTATTTTTATAGACCCCTCAATTTGGTTTACACATCATGAAATTATTTCTGATCCACAGGGCAGACTTTTGTTGATAACTGGTTCACTTTTTAATCGAAAAGTGGTTCTAGTTAACATTTATGCTCCAAACTTTGACTGCCCTGAATTTATTTACTTCCCTTCCTAATCTAAATGAATATATGTTGATAATGGGTGGAGATTTCAATTGTTGTTTGAATCCTTCAATGGATAGATCTAAACCTATTCGAATTCTTCCGAATAGATCAGCCTTACTTATTATTTCTTTTATGGTTGATTCAGGAATTATTGAAATAAGGCGGTTTTTGAACCCTAAAGATAAAGAATTTTCATTTTTTTCACATGTATATCACAGTTATTCTAGAATGATTATTTCCTTATTGATCATCATTTATTAACAGATGTTATTGATTGTAAATATGATTCTATTGCTATTTCGGATCATGCACCTTTGAAGTTATCTATCAAGATTTCGGACTTTTCTAATAATACTAGATCTTGGAGACTTAACACTACTTTGCTTCAAGATTCAGAATTCATCACCTACATAAAACAGCAAATTGACTTGTTTTTCTCAACAAACTATACAGAAGAGATTGACAGGGGAATACTTTGGGACTCTTTTAAGGCTTTTATCCATGGACAAATTATCTCATATTCCGTCGGTAAAAGAAAACAAAGTTATTTAGATATCGCTTTATTAGTGGATAAAATTAAAGAAATTGATAAGATTTATTCCGTGACTCCAACCAAAGAACTTTATAAGAAGAGAGTTGAGCTTCAAATGGAGCATAGCTTATTATTATCTTCTTCAATTGAGAATCAATTAATTAGGACCAAGTCTCAATTTTATATCCATAGTGATCGAACTGGCAAATTGTTAGCTAACCAATTAAAAGCTATCTCGACTAAGTGACAAATTATTAAAATTCGTAAACAAGACGGCAATTTGACTACTGATCATAAAGAAATCAATAACACTTTTCAAGATTTTTATAAATCTTTATATCAATCAGAATTTGATGGCGATCTGTCCATGATGGATAACTTTTTTAACAATTTGAATATTCCCAAACTGACAGATGAAGATCGTAGCTTGTTTGATGCTCCTATCTCTTTGGCCGAAATAGGAGAGGCCATCTCATCAATGAATTCAGGGAAAGCTCCTGGTCCTGATGGTTATATTATAGAATTTTTAAAAACTTTTTCTTCTTTGCTTTCCCCTTGGTTATGTGAAATTTTTAATGATGCATTTGTTTAGAAGAGATTACCTCAGTCTTTTTATGAAGCTACTATTTCTCTAATTCTTAAAAAAGATAAGGATCCCACTTTATGTGCATCTTACTGCCCTATATCACTATTAAATGTAGACTCTAAGATTCTTACAAAAATTTTAGCTATTAGGTTAGAAAAGGTACTATCAAAGATTATTTCAGAAGACCAAACTGGTTTTATTAGGAATCGGTATTCCTTTTTTAATATTAGAAAATTGATTAATATAATTTATACTTCATCACCCACAATTCCAGAATGTGTTATTTCACTAGATGCTGAAAAAGCTTTTGATAGAGTTGAATGGGTATACTTATTTAACACTTTGAGATATTTTAATTTTAGTCCTAATTTTATATCATGGATTAAACTAATATATCATAAACCTGTTGCTTCTGTTCTCATAAATAATTACAGATCTTTTTTTCAATTATCTCGTGGTACGAGACAAGGCTGTCCCTTAAGTCCTCTATTGTTTAATATTGCATTAGAACCTTTAGCCATTGCTATTTGTGAATCTTATAATATTTTTGGTATTACCCGCAATGAGAAATTATACAAGTTATCACTTTATGCTGATGACTTGTTGTTATATATTTCTGATCCTGACAGGTCTATCCCTGCCTGCTATTTTATCCTTGTTGGCTCAATTTGGTAGTTTTTCTGGTTATAAACTAAACTTGGATAAGAGTGATTTATTCCCTTTAAACGCGCAAACTTTATTGAATGAAAGGATACCATTTAAAGTTGTTGATGATAACTTTATCTATTTAGGTATAAAAATTACCAAGAAATATAAAGATTTATTTACATTGAATTTTTTACCTATGCTTTATCAAATTCAACAACTTACTACAAGATGGTCTCCCTTATCCTTATCATTAGTTGGTCGGATTAATGCTATTAAAATGATGATTCTACCAAAATTTTTATATTTATTTCAAGCTTTACCAATTTTTATTCCTAAATCTTTTTTTGATAACATTAACTAAAAAACTTCTTAATTTGTGTGGCAAAATAAAAATCCTAGGTTAAGTAAAAGGCAATTACAAAAATCTAAAAAAGATGGTGTTTTAGCTCTACCTAACTTTAGATTTTACTATTGGGCGAATAATATTCGTAACTTAATTTATTGGAAATCAGATTTGGATTCACCATTGTGCCCACAGTGGGTAAATTTAGAATGCAATGAGACACAGGGATATTCTCTATTCTCCGTTCTGGGTTCTTCTCTTTCTGTCGATTTAGTTAAATTCAATAAACAGATATCCAACCCTGTTGTCAAACATACATTACCAATTTGGTTTCAATTTCGTAAATTTTTTACTCTGAAAAACTTTGTTCTTGATAGCCCTATTTTACTTATTTTTTTTTCAAACCTTCTTTGACAGATCAAGCTTTTAGCATATGGAAAAGGAAAGGTATAAAATGCTTTCGTGATCTCTTCTTTGAAGGTAGTTTGATGTCTTTCGACCAACTTTCCAACAAATTTGAGTTACCTAAATCTAACTTTTTTAGATATCTACAAATTAGAAATTTTTTACATAAAATTCTACCATCCTTCCCCAATTCAACTTCAATGGACTTTTTAGGTTTGATTTTTACCTTAAATCCCTATCAGAAGGGATTAGTGGCTTTTATCTATAATATGATTATGAAGATACAACCAGAAATATCAGGTAGAATTAAACAAGAATGGGAAAAAGAATTTCAATATATCAATAGAAAAATGGGAAAAATTTTTACAAATGGTTAATTCCTCTTCTATATGTGCTAAACATGCTTTAATACAATTTAAAATTGTACATAGAGCTCATATGTCTAAATATAAACTTGCTTGATTCTACTCTCATATTAACCCTCAATGTGACAGATGTCATTCAGATGTGGCTTCATTGACCCATATGTTTTGGTCATGTCCCACCTTATATAATTATTGGAAGGACAAATTTGCTACCATTTCCTCAATTTGGAATATCGATCTACAACCTCATTTTATTACTGCAATTTTTGGTATACCAAATGAGGATGGTAATCAGTTTTCCCCTTCAATTAGACAAATGATTGCTTTTGTAACATTAATGGCCAGAAGGTCTACATTGCAAAATTGGAAAGAAGTAAATCCTCCTACCACATTTCAGTGGCTCTCTCAAACTATTTCTTATCTGAGCTTGGAAAAAATTAGAAGCACTATTTTTGACTCATCTGTTAAATTTGAAGAAACTTGGGGATCGTTCATTCGACATTTTCATATGAATTAATTTGACCTCTCCCAGACCTTCTCTCTGTCTATTCTTGTTCTGGTATGGAGTTCCGGAGTTTTTGGCACTATCATATACAAATAAACTTATTATTGCCCATGTTAGTTTAGTTTAGTATTTTTTTTTCTTAATATATACTTTTTGCTTGTATTTTTATAATTTTTTCTTGTTGAAAATTATTCTTATTTTTTCATATAATTATTATAGACTTGATTGATAATGTATTATGTTTTTCTGTTGATATTTTAATAGGATATTGTTATCCTACTATTAATTCAATTTCAAGTCTTATGCATTTATAACCTATTCATTATTATGTTATGTTTTTTTTATATATGAAATTCAATAAAAAGATTGAAAAAGAAAGAAAAGAAAGCACCAGTACTTCCTCCTCTTCAATCATCAGAGTTTCCATAACTTCCCTACTTGTTTCCCTTACCTTACACAATTCAATATCCTTCTCCTTAGTGAATACCAAAGAAAAGAAATTGTTCAAAATCTCCCCCATCTCTTTCGGCTCCACACAAAGCTGTCCACTCTGATTCTCTAAGGGACCAATTTTATCCTTCACTATCCTTTTGCTATTAATATTAATTCTAGAAACCCTTTGGACTTACTTTCACCTTACTTGCCAAAGTAACCTCATATCTTCTTTTAGCTTTTCTAACTTCTTTCTTAAATTCTTTATATTCCTCGAGCATCTCATTTACTCCATGCTGCCTATATTTATCGCAGATACCTCTTTTTCCTAACCAAGTTTCCAACATCCCTTGAAAACCATGGCTCTCTCAAACTTTTAACCTTTCCTTTCAACCTAACATGAACATAAAGATTCTGTGCCCTCAAAATTTCACCTTTAAATGACCTCCATTTCTCTATTACATCCTTCTCATAAAACAAATTTTGCCAATCCACTCCTTCTAAATCCTTTCGCATCTCCTCAAAGTTAGTCTTTCTCCAATCAAAAATCTCAACCCTGGGTCCAGTCCTACCCTTCTCCATATTTTGAAACTAATGACATTGTGATCACTGGACCCAAAGTGCTCCCCAACACATACCTCCATCACCTGACCTATCTCATTCCCTAACAGGAGATCCAACACTACCCCTTCTCTAGTTGGAACCTCTTATGTATTGCTGCAAAAAACTATCCTGCACACATTTTAGAAACTCCAAACCATCCAGCCCTTTTACAGAATGGGCTTCCCAGTCCGTGTGGAAAATTAAAATCTCCCACAATCACAACCCTGTACTTACTACAAATATCTGCTAGCTCCTTACAAATTTGCTCCTCCAGTTCTCACTCCCCATTAAGTGGTCTATAATACACCCCTATAAGTGTAAGTACGCCTTCCCATTCCTCAATTCCACCTAAACAGTCTCCCTAGATGAGCCCTCTAATCTATCCTGCCGAAGTACCATTGTAATATTTTCTCAGACAAGCAATGCAACACCACCCCCTCTTACCCCTCCACTTCTATCACACCTGAAACAACGAAATCTTGGAATATTTAGTTGCCAATCATACCCCTCCTGCAACCATGTTTCACTAATAGCTACAGCATCATATTTCCAGGTATCAATCCAAGCTCTAAGCTCATCCACCTTTCTTACAATGCTCCTAGCATTAAAATAGATGCATTTAAGAAATTCTCCACCTCCTCCTCTTTGTTTATCCCCAACGGTGCAAACAACTTTACTATCCTTTTCTTCCTTCTCCCCTTCATCTTCAGTCTGAGCACTCCCCTTCTATGTCACTTGTCTATCCTCCCTCACACTCTGTCTACTGACTTTCTCTATATATGAACTAATGTCCTCTTTCCTAGTCTCTTCAATTTGATTCCCACCCCCTTACCATTCTAGTTTAAAATCTCCCCAGTAGACTTTGCAAATCTCCCCACCAGGATACTGGGCCCCCTAGGATTCAAGTGCAACCCCTCCATTTTGTACAGGTCACACCTGCCCCAACAGAAGTCCCAATGATCCAGAAACTTGAATCCCTGCCCCCTGCTCCAATCCCTCAGCCATGCATTTATCCCCCACCTCATTCCATTCCTACTCTCACTGTCTCATGGCACATGCAGTAATCCCAAAATTACTACCTTTGCCATCCTTCTTCTCAACTCCCTTCCCAACTCCCTATATTCTCCTTCCAGGACTTCTTGCTTTTTCCTACCAATGTCATTGGTACCTATATGTACCACGACCTCTGGCTCCTCACCCTTCCACTTCAGGATATCTTGGACATGATCAGAAACATCTTGAACCCTGGCATCAGGGAGGCAAACTACCATCTGGGTCTCCTGACTGTCCACAGAATCGCCTATCTGACTCCTAACTAACGAGTCTTACGCAGTGAACACCAGGGACTGAGAAGTGTGGTAGGGAAGGGCATGCAGGTCCATAATTAATTGAAAGTGGCATCACAGGTAATTAGTGTCATTAAGGAATCTTTTGGCACAATGGCTTCATAGATCTATGTATTGAGTACAGGAGGGATATTATATTGAAGTTGTCTAAGACATTGGTGAGGCCTAATTTGGAGTATTCTGAGCAGTTACGATCACCTACCTACAAAAAAGATATAAAGATTGAAAGAGTACAAAGAAAATTTGCAAAGATATTGCCAAGTCTGGAGGACTTGAGTTATAAAGAAAGACTGAATACATTAGGACTTTATTTCTTGGAACACAGAAGATAGAAGGGAGATTTGATAGTGTTATTCAAAATTATGAAGGGTATAGACAGACGTTTTTCACTGAGGTTGGGTGGTACTACAACCAGAGGGAATGCATTAAAGTGAAGGTTAAAAGGGCACTTCTTCATTCTGAGGGTTGTGAGAGTGTGGAATGAACTGCCAACACAAGTGGTGTATACATGCTTGATATCAACATTTAAGAAAAGTTTGGATAGGCACATTGGTGGTAAGGTTATGAAGGGTATGGTTCCAATGCATGTCGATGGGAGTAGGCAGTTTGAATGGTCATCCTCAGTACCAAAAGACCATAAGATGTAGAAGCAGATTTGGGACATTCAGCCCATACTGCTCTGCCATTTCATCATAGTTGAATTATTATCCTTCTCAACCCTATCCTCCTGCCCTCTCCCCTTACTAATCCAGAACCTATAAACCTCTGCACCAGATATAACAAAATTCTTGGCTTCCATAGCTAACGGTGACAATAAAGGCTGCACATTCACTATATGGTGATATAAAGGTGATCTGATAATAAAATTTACTTTGAACTTGATATGATTAAGTTCATCTTCATCTTTCTTCTAAAGGGATAACCTTGTATTCTGAGATTGTGCTCTCTGGTCCTAGACTCCCCCACTTTAGGAAACATCCTATCCAAGTACATTATATCTAGCCCTTTTAATATTTCAGGTATATTAAGACAAATATAATTTTTTTGGTTTGATCTAGTATATTAAGATAAGTAATTTGTTTAGCTGGCAGGAAAGATATAGTTAGATATAAATAGTTCCAAGGTGATCTACGCAAACTGAATGAGCAGGAAAAATATGGCAATGAAGTACAATGTAGAACAGTCTTTCTCAATCTTTTTGCGGTGAAGGAACCTTCAAAGTAATTTTCAGGTCTTTGGGAACACCTATGTAAAAATTATTATATCTACTGCACACAGTATGTTAGCGTAAGTTGTAGATATAATTCAAAAAATATTGTCAATGCTCTTTTAAATAGAGAATAAATTTTTAACTGATCTTTCATAGTAAAAAAAACAATAATTAAGCTTAGCTTACCTTTCTTGAATTTCTCTTTCTGTTTCTATCATAAATTTTAAAAACACATAAGGCAAACAATTTCTCAATTCTGGGTCAAACTTAAGGCAAGCACACATGGATTTCAATGAACTGAAATGAGACGATTTCTATAATTGCTCTTAATGTTTGATGAACAAGAAAAAACTTGTCACACAAGTTGAAAACTGCAGCAAAATATTCTTTGCTTTCCCATGAATATCACAATACTCTTTTTTCACAGGAATTCTCCAGGTGTAGGTCAGTAAATCTCAAATTGAATGCACGACCAGACTGCAGCTCACAAAGTTCTTTCTCTTCTCTCAAAATCAGTGTCCAGGTGGAGAAAGTTTTTATCTGCCATCTGGGAGGGTAGTATTATACAGATATCTCAGCAGGGCCCTGAGGTGGGAAGCCGCCAACTGGGTGCACACACACCAATGACTGACTATATTGAAAGAGAGGAAAACTACAGTTCAATTTTATTCTGCAGTTCTTCCAGGTTCTTTTCACTAAGATTTTCACTAAGAAGATTTTCTGATATCCTTCCTTACTTTCAAGATTTCCTTTTACAACATGATTTTTCCAAAGATTCAGTTTCCTTTTACATCCAAGAATCTTGTCACTTTAAGTCAAATTATTTTCTCCAGGGTCTTGTACAGACTTGATGGGTTGGTTCATATAATGAAAAATATCTGTTCAGTAGGCTAGTTTCTGCAGCCATTCTTCATCTTCAAAACACTATGCAAAATCTGGCCTATTATTTTCTTGAAAGTACAGCTGCAATTCATTTTTCATCTCAAAAATCCTGCTGAGAGCTCTTCCTCTGCCAAGCCACTGGATTTTGGAACATAGTTGGTGTGCTAATTGTCCAGGTTTTCACACAGTTTTTTAAAATATTCTCGTAAGGTGGTCTTAAAGCTACTAAATAACTTGCTTCCTTACCTTTTATACTGACTGCAACTTTATACTCCAAAGCATTACTCTATTTGTTTTGAGATTCCAATAGTCATTTAAATAAAACATCACTTTTACTCGTCACATGGCTGTTATTTGTAGTTAAGTGTCTTTGCACCATGGCTGCACTTGTAAGTTGCTTGCCACAGGCATGTCAGAATGGAATAGGACAACATCGATCACCAGTCCAAGTAAAACCCACTGATAAGTAGCTTTTGTTGTAAAGACATGGTACCAGCTGCTTACTTTGGACCCACCCACTGATTTCTCTTCAGGACCCAGAAGAGGCTGATAGACTTCTTCTGGGGCAACTGAGGCACTCAGCTGAAGTCCTGAGTTTTCCAGTCACAGAGAGTGGTCAGTCATTGGTGTGTGCACACCCAGATGGTGACTCTCCACTTCAGGACCCTGTAGAGGTACCTGTATAGTGACCTCCTCTGAGATGGCACGCGGATTCCAGTGCCCAGCATCAACTGCGTAGCTTTGAGGGAACTGCCTTGCTTTTACTGAGAGTTGTTGAGGGTATGGGGTCTTATCTGATCCAGATACAGTGCTCATGCAATGATGAAGGATGGTGCTTTAGCTGTGAGCCCAGTTAGAGACTAACACAGTAGGTGACAAAGGGACTCAGGAAATTGGAGGGGTTTCAGTTGCACTACTTGATGGGCTGGAATTGCCTGTCAGGCCCAGGACTTGGGATACCACTCAGGAGACAGTCCCATCTAACGTCAGTCATCTCATGGTGATGCCCACTGTGCTCTTCTGTGGCACTCCAAAGCGTTTCTTGTACTGGCTGCTCTAGCATACCTTTCACTTCCTTACCTTTGTCTGCCAACCAGACTCCTCTTGGTGGTCTGTTTTACATCTGGCAACAGAGGAAGTCCCCAGTGGAAATCACTTTATGCAGGGATCTTTCTCCAGTATATTGGAGACCTAGGATGATGGAAGCTGTTGCATTGGGTAGTCCCATGCAACAGGTTTTTACACTTACACAGAGTGTGAGATGTTGCAGCCCTGTTTGTTTATCTGAAGGGACTGTTGCTAAGGTTCTGGTTGCACTTCAGCCCTGCGCTCTTCACATATGGGCACCTAGTACGAAAGGGGGCAGGTCGTGAGGAGGATCTACTGGTAGGCTTGCTCCTGGGCTTGGCCATTCATGGGTCTAGGCGGTGGAAAGTTGTGGGCTCTGCCAAGGCCAACTGCTTGCCCCTCTTCAGAGGATATGTTCTTATCCAACTGTCCTTGCAGAAGGAATATGGATACAAAGGGAGAGTGGTGGGCCTCCCAGGAAATTGACTGTTTTATAGACAGTAGTAATATTATTTTAATTTAAATTTATTCACTGTCTTGTAAATACTTGATGTCTGTACATTTGTTGTGAAAATAAACTTTTATAGCTTTGTAAAAAAGACTGATTTTTTTTCGTGTCCATTGTTGCACTAGTGGTGTGAAATGACCCAGAAGATTGTAATACATCATTAACCATATCAGAATTGTCCACTTTCTATCATGGAACCCCTAGCAACCTCTCACGGAACCCCAGTTGAGAAACCTGATGTAGTTTAGTTAGACTGGCAGGTATTGACATACGAAGAATCTTGGCTGTACTTGTACATTACTTAAAAAAGGAATCAGTGTGTAGGTACAATATGCAGCAAAGGCAGTAAGCGACATGACAAAGCCAACATCAGGAGTGAAGCTGATAAGTGAAGATGCCTTATTACAATTGCACAAGAAATGAAAATCTTAAACCTGCAGATGTTAGAAATCTAAATACCAGAAAATGCTCAAGCTGGTCTTCAAGTAGAAATATCATCTCTTTCTAAATAAGTATGCAGTTTGACCAGGCTATTTCTAGTACTCTGTTTTTATTAATTTCATGTGGTCTTGGTAAAACCATGCCTCAGGAATTGTGCACATATTTTGGGGCAATGAAAGCTCACCAGACTATACTATAGTTGGAGTAGCTGAATTGCTATACAATGAGAGTTTCTGTTGATCAGGCTTACAATAACTAGCATTTAAGCAAATGAGAGAGGAATCTAAATGAAATAAATTTAATGAGGCTAGACTGGTGTGGCAAGAATGCCTTCCCAGGCTGAAGTCCCCACAGCAAGGGCCTGAGTGGAGGGTCACTAGACAAAAGACATAGGTTTCAAACATTTCTTCACTCAAAGAGCTGATGTTGCTATGCAGAGGACAGAAGAAACCAAGTCACTGAATATTTCTTCTCCAACTTTGGGACATTCACTGGTGCAGTTCAGTGTTTAGCCCACTGTTCTACTCTCTCTACATTCATAGCTGTGTGGCTAAGCACAGCTCAAATACCATCTATAAATTGATGATACAACCATTGTTGGAAAAGTCTCAGATGGAAGACAAAAGGGCATCTAAGAAGAAGATATACTAGCTAGTTAGTTCTATAGGAACAACTTTGTCATCAATATCAGTAAGATCAGAGATAATTCAGGACTTCAGGCAGGGTAAGACGAGGGAACATGAACAAATCTTCATTTTGAAGAGAATGAGCAATTTCAAGTCCCTAAGTGTCAAGACAGCAGCTATGACTTGGTTTGTCACTTAAAACACTTGAAAATGTCAAGAAATGTACAGTGGGGAGTATTCTGACAGGCTGTTTCATTGTCTAGTATGGGGGTGGGGAGGACTTCTGCACAGGATCAAAGAAGCTACAGTAAGTTATAAAATTATCTTCTTTGTAGTATCCAAGACATTGTCAAGGAGAGATACTTTAGAAGGGCAGTGTCCATTATTAAGGACTGCCATCACCCACTTCATGCCCTCTTCTCATTGTTACCATCAGGAAGGAGGCACCGAAGCCTGAAGAAAGAGTTATTACTCTACAACATTAGCCTCCTGAACTGGTTTGGATAACTTCACTCACTGCTACTCTAAAATGATTCTCAAGAAATCTCAAAGAAATCTCAAGATAGTATGTAGTTCCATATTTGCACTTCGATAATAAATTTTATCTTGACTTCAAAAATAGAGAAGTGCACCAACCACATTCTCTTGCTGAACTCCTTATTAAATATAACATTGAAGAGCCAGGAAATCAATGCTTCAGCTAGAAGAACCAACTGCTGAAATCTCTCTACAAGTTGCAACTTAAAATTTTATTCAAGTATATCCCCAACACATAGGTACTCTCAACATTAATGATGTTTTGGGGCTTTCTGAAAACAGGCAAATGAAGCTTACCAAAATTATTTCACATTATATCATGTCGTCCCAACATAATATGCTTCACATACCTGGCTAACTAATTATACAGTTGTAATCCAATTGTTCTGCCCACAATCTTCTGAAAAATCTATTCATGTTTACAAAAAATAATTTTGCACTCTGCAGTTGTGTATTGGTATCAAGTAGAAAGATATTTTAAAAATGCAGCAAAAAATATCTGGCCTTAACTCCATGCTGAAGGCCAAATTTCATTGTGGTCTATAACAAGACTACACAAGTGACAAAGCCATGAAGACAAGTTTTACCACTCTGCTTTATAAATCAAGATTTTCACATACACACCTCTGACTGGAGCTCCATCCATTATTTCATACTTTGCTATTGTATCATTCTCATGAAATACATTTGGTCCAGTTCCTGTAGATTCCCTTTTTATGATGTCAATCTCCATGTGCTTGATTTTGATGCGAACCAGTAAGAAATATATCTTTCCTACAATTACATCCTTCAAATGGTACCTGGAATTACAATAGACAAAAAAATTGAACACTCATACACGACTGCATTTGTGTAAGTATTTAAAGTACTGCATTTCTACTGCTGCTTCAAAAATTCTTACTTTGCATTTGACTGTAAAAAGATAGAAAGAATATTTTGTAAATCAATGACATTAGCAAACCAATATCAAAATGCTGCTGTAATTCTAAGCTATAAATTAAATGTGCAAGTTTCCTCAATTTTTAAAAACACTTTTTTCTTTATATTCCCTAAATTTGCATATTGATAAAATACTTACTAAAAGATCCTTAAAACATCTGTTTCATCTTTAAGAGTTGTCAAATTTCATTACATTTACTTTTTCATAAATCCATTTGTAATGCCCTAGTTCACATTTTTACTGTTATGCTATAGGTATTCCATTTAGCAGCTCTGTACAAGCACTGTTCTGCCTTTAGATGTTTTGGGTTATTGTTGAAGATAAGGGATGATGTGGAATATGTGCCATCCAATTAGCCGGCGGTTTTCCTGGTGAGGGACAATTAAGGCTGATCTTGGACTTTTGTCCAAGAGGAGATCAAGAGAGAAGATGGTGGGGAGAATGGTCGTACCACACGATCTGGTGGGATATCCATTTATTCTACATGAATTACGAGCAACATTCAGAAGGTGGTGTGTGACTGAGGACCAGCACGTTAGTGACACAGAAGTTCAAAATGAACTCAAACTTGTCCACATTTGATGTTGTCTTCCCTAGACTTATGCAGCTAAGTGTTTCATTGTGGGTATAGGTATACTCCGGGATCAATTTCATTAGATGCTGTGGGACTGCCTTGAACATTGAACCAGTGGGTTATGTGTTTAAGTCTGGGTTAAACTATTAATCAGTAAGTGATTACTATACGTGGTTATGGATGCTGCAAAGGTATAGTAGAGATTTCATAAAATGGCAGGCAAAGACTTTCTTCTAGTTCAGACTAACATGGAAGTAACAACAGTAGAACTGCCTGGTACTATTGGAAATGGGAACCATAAGCTGCCCGTACTTTCCAAGAGGAGGGAATTGAAGGTGAGTGTGCTGAATCGGAAGCCGAGTTTCCCACAGGGGGCAGAGACTTAAAAAGACAAGTTGCTCTCGTTTCTGTTGAGTGAGGGGAAAGAGTGGTCTGATGCAGAAGGTCTAATGAGTCCTCCAGCGAGGGCTGAGTATTCTGAGTTGGTAGTGACCCTTAGCTGGTGAACAAATGGCAAAATGCCCAGTTTCAAAATCCCAGCTATTGCGAACTCAGCCTATTCTCAAGAACAAAGTCCACCTCTAAAGGGGAAGAGTATGAGACTTCTCAGTGGCTAGATGAGTGGCAGATGATGAAAAAAGACAACAATTTCAAAAGTTTGAAGGGAATGATTGTTGATGCAGTGAGATCCATAAAGACACAGGACCCTTTTGCTACACCTCTGTGGTCTACATGCAACTGCTAGAAAAGGTGTTTGATGAGACAGGACCTTATGATGGGATTACAGAACATGTTTCAGGGGAACGGGGAGAAGTCTGTATTTTCTGACTATTTTCCATCCTTAGGGTACAGTCCTCAGTAGTGGTCCCGCTGGCTGAGGTGACCACTAACAATCCACCCTGGGGAGTGGTGAAGGAGCTCATGGTATGTGAGCTCATGGCAGAGTTTAGGACTGAAATGTTAACAGCTGGTGTAGCCACCCCATACGTTAGAGCTGTTAGGGAGGTGGATCTAAGAGGATGGACTATGCAGAAGGCTGCTAATGCCCAGGATCTCATGAGAAGGGTAGTGGCTGGTATTGTCTGTTATAACTGTGGTGGAGGGACACTTCAGGAGGGAGTGTGAATGATGGGAAACCCCTCAGAGAGCGAGCCCCGGGTACCTAAGCGGAGAGACCCAGTAAGGGAATGGTCTGATGTCTTAGGGGGAACATCGCAATCATTTTAGAAATAGCCCCATAAAGTGTTTCAGAGATACAATAAAACTCTTTCGAATATGCTACTAATAAAATGTCACTGAGCAGAAATGATTCTAAGAAATGTTACCATTGTGGGAACATGCTGAACAGAAATGAAGGAAAGAAATATTTTTCACCCTGAGGACAGTTGGTTTAAAGACAAAGAATGCAGAAACTGTGGCAAACAGGGCCACATTGTCAGAGTATGCCAAAATAGTAAACAGCAGAAAAGGGACAGAATACAGAGTGTTACAGACTGTAACATTTTAGAAACAAACCAACAGCAATAGATTACATCTGGAGTCTGTTCTTTTTATGTTAAAACCACTATCTTAATTAGTAACTGCTTACAATATTGTAATTTAAACAAGATAAACAAAAGTTAACAGTGTTATCTGTATCAATATGTGTAAATATAGCTCTCAAACTATTGAGCCTGGGGAACAAGGCTTAGACTCGAGATGGTAAAGTAGGAAAGTTCAGTAATCCAAGGAATAAATGATGGGACAGAGATATTTGTAATCCAAGGTAAAATGTACAGAGAAGGCAAATATGTTGAATTCTACATGTACCATGATGGTAATTAGTATCAGCAGTTGAAGATCCTGTTGAGCCATTCCAAATCCACATACAAATTACCGCAAGAGTGATCTGTCACAGGGTTGTCGTCTTCAAGGGGTTACCACATAACATATCCATGCAAGGATTAACGTCGATTGGTCCTAAAGGACATTCCTTAATCCACTTCTATGGATTATATGAAGTGACGGCCACACATTCAATGTGCACTGGATCAATAACCAACCCACCCTATATAGCAGAGTTCCAAATGCTCAGCTTTGACAAGCTGGAGGGGCTACTTTTTCCAGGTTCGCTCCTCTCTCTTCTTCTGACTTCTGAGTGTGACTGTCTGTGTCCTTGTTTTAAAGGTAAACAAGCTCTGAGTCAGTCAGTGAACAACATCATAGTCTCGCCTCACTGAAGAGCTCTTTTAAAGTAATAGTCCACAGAAAAAAAAATGAAATCTGTGGGGTTTGTTGTGGGAACATGCTGAACAGAAATGAAGGAAAGAAATATCATTGTGGGAACAGGTCACATGACCCTGAGGCCACTGGTTTAAAGACAAAGAATGCATAAACTGTGGCAAACAGAGCCACATTGGCAGAGTATGCAAAGCTAGTAAACAACAAAGGGACAGAATACAGAGGAACACTGAAACCCCAGAAAGGAAAATACAGCAATGTAGATAAATTGAAAGAAGGCAGTTCTAATGAAAACGATTCAGACAAAAGTGAACTGTCTTGTCTGTGACTTCACAGCATGAAAGTTACAGATGATCGAAGAGTAATATGGATCACTCCAGAAGTGGCAGGCGTGAGACTGAAAATGGAGTTGGATACAGTCTCAGCTTTAACGGTGATCTCAGTACACGACTACAAATGACTGTTTTCTCACATACCTCTGAAATGAAAGACTTATACAAGACAGAGAGTGTGTCCCAAAGGTAAAATTAAAGTGACAGTGACTCACCAAGGTAAAACACAGCAACTGATCTTCCATGTACCGAGAAATGGAGGACCACCATTGTTGGGAATGAATGGCTCGGGAAAATTCAGATGGATTAGCACACCATCAAAGCACATCTTCAACACTTTACACATTCAGACTGATGTCCCCACATGCTTCAAGGCAGCCACCATCATCCCTGTACCAATGCACTCTACACCTTCAGAACTAAATGACTACCCACCCAGTAACACTGACAGCAATCATCATGAAGTGCTTAATGACACTTTCCAAAAATTCCATTCCTGCCACATTGGATAAGAACATAGAACAATAAAGCACGGTACAGGCCCTTTGGCCCACAATGCTGCGCTGACCCTTAAACCCTGCCTCCCATATAACCCCACCTTAAATACCTCCATATACCTCTCTAGTAGTCTGTTAAATTTCACTAGTGAATCTGCCTCCACCACTGACTCAGGCAAGCCAATTCTGAATCCACCTGGCCAAACTTCCCTGGATCCCATGCCTTCTGACTTTCTGAATAAGCCTACAGTGTGGAACCTTGTCAAATGCCTTACTAAAATCCATGTAGATCACATCCACTGCACTACCCTCATCTACATGCCTGGTCACCTCCTCAAAGAACTCTATCAGGCTTGTTGGACATGATCTGCCCTTCACAAAGCCAAGCTGACTGTCCCTGACCAAACCATGATTCTCTAAATGCCTACAGATTCTATCTCTAAGAATCTTTTCCAACAGCTTTCTCACCACAGACATAAGGCTCACTGGTCTATAATTACCCAGACTATCCCTACTACCTGTTTAGAGCAAGAGGACAACATTTGCCTCCCTCCAATCCTCTGGTACCATTCCTGTGGACAATGATGACTTAATGATCCTAGCTAGAGGCTAAGCAATCTCTTCCCTTGCCTCGTAGAGCAATCTGGGGAATATTCAGTGAGGCCCCGGGAACTTATCCATCCTAATATATTTTAACAATTCCAACATCTTCTCTCCCTTAATATCAACATGCTCCAGAACATCAACCTCACTCATATTGTCCTCATCGTCATCAAGTTCCCTCTCAGTGGTGAATACTGAAGGACCTCACTCACTTCCACAGCCTCCACGTACATCTTCCCACTTTTATCTCTAATCGGTCCTATCTTCACTACTGTTATCCTTTTGTTCTTCACATAACTGAAGAATGCCTTGGGGTTTTCCTTTACCCTACTCGCCAAGGCCTTCACATGCCCCTTCTTGCTCTCCTCAGCCCCTTCTTAAGCTCCTTTCTTTCTTAAGGGGACCAAGCAACACGGTAACATAGATGGTTTGTCACTGCTGACTTCAGAGATAACTACACAAATGTATTCAGCAGAGGTCTTTCACAAAACGGTAGCTGAACAATTACCAGTGACAAACAGCCTCATTGAAAGCGAAATACGCAATAACCCTACGTTGCCAAAAGTGTATGACATCACAGTAAAGGGATGACCAACACGTGGCAAAACTCAGTGAGGAAGGAGTGGTTGTCAGTGCGTCGGTGAACACTGATGTGTGGTTCACGAGTTGTGATTCCTCTCAAGCTACGCACCAGAGTGCTCAGGAACTGCACAAGGGGCCCCTGGGTACCGTGAAGATGAGAAGCCTTGCCCGTGCCTGTGTATGGTGGCCAGGAATCAATGAACAGATTGAGGACGTGATCAAGAACTGCTCTGGATGTCAAAAGATCCAGAACACCCCACCACAAGACCCTTTCCATCCGTGGGAGGCCCTCATCACCATGGCAACAAGTGCACATCGACATTGCTAGACCATTCATGGTCTATCTCTTTCATCGCCGTTGATGCACATTCCAAATGGCCAGAGGTCATCAAAATGAAGACAACCACATCAGAAAAGACCATTACAGCGCTGAGGGCCATGTTCACCAGGAATGGCATATCAGAGTGAATCTGCACAATAATTTGTCTCTGAAGAATTCCAAAGTCTTGTGAAGAACAATGGAATCAAGCACTTTACATCGGCCCCTTACCGTCCGTCCACAAATGGCTTGGCAGAAAGATTTGTACAGACTTTCAAGGAAGGCAAGGTACAGTGAAAATCGACCACCACAACACAAGACAGACAACTTCCTCCTTGCCTATCGTAATTCAGTACATGCAACCACTAACCAGACTCCAGCGATGATGTTTCTAAACAGGAACCTGAGGTCCTGCGTGGATCTTCTCAAACCAGATGTACAACGTGATGTGGAAAACAGACAGTTCAAACACTTGAATGCTGAGTCCACACAGAGATTCAATGTGGAACAATCAGTTCTTGCTTGTGATTACTGGACTGTAAAGTGGCAGCTGGGTATAATTTCCGCCATAGACGGGCCACTGATGTATAGAGTACAGACGGAAGAGAATGTATGGAGACGGCATGTGGACCAAATCTTGGATGCTCAGGTGAAAAACTTAACAACACCTGGCATGGACTCCCCAGACATAGAAGCAAACACCTGCTGTGACCACATCAGCCTCCCCTACAGATAAGCCTGTCATCAGTGCTGAGAACCCACCTGATGTACCTGTGAAGACTTATTCCCCAGAGTAAATGTTTCAAGTCAGATGTTACCCAGAGAGGCAGAGAAGACCTCCACAGAGTCTTGCATTATAAATGGGTCTTAAACTGAAAGTAAAAAAAAGGCTTGTCATAATTTGATATTATTTTGTTACTTTGTTATAATAAAGTTACTAAGTAAACAATTGGTAGGCATTTGTATGTTAAGGGTATACATATTTGTTAGCATATACACTTTTAAAATAAAATGGGAGGAGTATACTGTATAGCCCACATTATAATAAGGGACTACTTTATGTTGTTGGATGCGCTATTAGGCGCATAGTAATCTGTACGTGTGTGTTCAGAGTTCAGTTGCTGTCAGTAAAGAACCATGAAACTTAGCTCCTGTCTCCAGCATTTTTATTAGTAGTATTGATGTGTGACCAGGCCACATGCACAACAGATGTTATCCACATATTCCATTCTGTGATGACCAGAGACAATTACTAAAGTCTAATAGTAGACTTTAGTCATTGTCTTCTACTTTACACAAGTGAAACTAGGAAATTTGTGTAATTAACAAAACAAAGTAATCATAGCACACAAGTAGAAAACGGGTATATACTTCAGCTATGCATCAAATTTGATTAATATACAATATTCATGCACAATATATTTGTTTCTCCCAAGACAGCTATGGTTATCAGATTCAAAAGCATAAACCTTATGATTAGGCTGTGCATCAATTATCACAGAAAATATCAAAGAAATGGACTACAGTTGTAGTAATTGTAATAGCAGGCACATGATGTCAGCCAAAAGAACGGTAAAAGTTTAAAAAGGCAAAGAATTCTTCAGCTGTTTTAGATTGGAAGTAAGAAGGCTGCCACTGGAATGGCGAAGAATTTTCAGATCTAAGGCATTTTACTACTCGGGGTAAAGAGAGGCAAGACTGCACAGGCGCATGACATCAGCCAGTAGAACAGAAAAACATTAAAAAGACCACCATATCCAGTGCGCAGCAAAGTGAGAGGGTTTTGGGTCAACAGGCTTAGGCGGTATCAGGACAAGACGAGGTAGGTTTAACCGTGTTAACTGCGGAAAGCAAGTATATGTGTGAGGCTGATGTTCTGAGCTCAGTGTCAGACGTGCAGCTTGATAACCTTTGTCTGATCAGGGAGAACGAGGAGGTGATAGAAAGGAGTTACAGGCAGGTGGTCACACCAGGGACTCAGGAGACAGACAAGTGGGTCACAGTCAGGAGAGGGGAAGGGGAAGAGTCAGGTACAAGGGAGTACCCCTGTGGCTGTACCCCTGAACAATAGGTGCTCCAGTTTGAGAACTGTTGGGGAGGACAGCCTACCTGGGAGGAGCAATAGTTCTGTGTCTCTGGAACAGAGTCCAGCCCTGTGGTTCAGAAGGATAGGGAAAGGAACAGAAAGTCAGTAGTGATAAGGGACTCTATAGTTTGGGGTCAGACAGGCAATTCTGTGCACACAGGAAAGAAACTCAGATGGTAGTTTGCCTCCAAGGTGCCAGGGTCCACAATGTTTCAGATTGCTTCCACTATATCCTGCAGTGGGAGAGAGAACATCCAGAGGTCATGGTACATATTGGTACGATGACATTGATAGGAAAAGGGAAGAGGTCCTGTAAATAGACTACAGGGAGTTGGAAAGGAAGTTGTGAAGCAGGGCTGCAAAAGTAGTTACCTCAGGTTTACTGCCTGTGCCATGTGACAGTGAGTATAAGAATAGAATAAGGTGGAGGATAAATGCATAGCTGAGGGATTGAAGCAAGGGGCAGGGATTCAGATTTCTGGATTATTGGGACTTACGCTTTTGTAGGAAGTGAGGGAGGAGACTGCTGAGCCTCTGGCGATGATCTTTGCATCATCAATGGGGACGGGAGAGGTTCCAAAGGATTGGTGGGTTGCGGATATTGTTCCTTTATTCAAGAAAGGGAGTAAAGATAGCCCAGGAAATTATAGACTAGTGCATCTTACTTCAGTGGTTGGTAAGTTGATGGCGAGGATCCTGGGAGGCAGTATTTATGAACATTTGCAGAGGTATAATATGTTTAGGAGTAGTCAGCATGGCTTTATCAAAGGCAGGTCGTGCCTTACGAGCCTGTTTGAATTTTTGAGTATGTGATTAAACACATTGATAAATGAAGAGCAGTAGATGTAGTGTACATGGATTTCAGCAAGGCATTTGATGTTACCCCATGCAAGGCAAATTGAGAAAGTAAGGGGGCATGGGATCCAAGGGGACATTGCTTTGTGGATCTAGAACTGGCTTGCCCACAGAAGGCAAAGAGTGGTTGTAGACGGGTCATATTCTGCATGGAGGTTGGTCACAGTGGTGTGCCTCAGGGATCTGTTCTGGGACCCCTTCTCTTTGCGAGTTTTATAAATGACGTAGATGAAGAAGAGGAGGGATTGGTTAGTAAGTGTGCTGATGACACAAAGGTTGACGATGTTGTTAATAGAATGGAGGGCCGTCAGAGGTTTCAGCAGGACATTGATAGGATGCAAAACAGGGCTGAGAAGTGGCAGATGGAGTTCAACCCAGTTAAGTGTGGAATTGTTCATTCTGAAAGGTCAAATATGACGGCAGAATATAGTGTTAATGGTAAGACTTGGCAGTGTGGAGGATCAGAGGCATTTTGGGGTTGGAATCCTTAGGACACTCAAAGCATCCGCGCAGGTTGACTCTGTGGTTAAGAAGGCCTGTGTATAGGCCTTCGTCAATAGTGGAATTCAATTTAGGAGCCAAGAGGTAATGTTGCAGCTATATAGGACCCTGCTCAGACCCCACTTGGAGTACTGTGCTCAGTTCTGGTTGCCTCACTAGAGGAAGGACGTGGAAGCCATAGAAAGGATGCAGTGGGCATTTACAAGGGTGTTGCCTGGATTGGGGAGCATGCCTTATGTGAATAGATTGAGTAAACTCAGCCCTTTCTCCTTGGAGCAACGGAGGATGAGAGGTGACCTGATAGAGGTATATATGATGATGAGAGGCATTGATCATGTGGATAGTCAGAGGCTTTTTCCCAGGGCTGAAATGGTTGCCACAAGAGGACACAGGTTTAAGGTGCTGGAGAATAGGTACAGAGGAGACATCAGAGGTAAGTTTTGTACCAGAGAGTGGTGAGCATGTGGAATGGGCTACTGGCATTGGCGTTGGAGGAGGATACGATAGTGTCTTTTAAGAGACTTTTGGACAGGTACATGGAACTTAGAAAAACAGAGGGCTATGGGTAAGCCCAGAAATTTCTAAGGTAGGGACATGTTCGGCACAACAGCCTGTATTGGCTTTAGGTTTTCTATGTTTCTATGTTTAATATTTATAACCAAGCTGGCAGTTACTGATAGAACTATAACTTTACAACTTTACAACAAAAGTAAACAACAGTTCCTCAAATATACAGCACAAGATTTGTCACTTTCAACCTGTACACTCTGCTGATAAAACAGTAGATCTGATTTTAGGAAGTTAGGCAAAGTAAGAACACTGAACATTTCTCCATGAGTATCACGAATGAGGGAACTGCCAGTATTGATTACCAAATTAAATGCAAGTCATTTTCAGTTCCTGCAGCACTTGTTCCGACAGTAGTCCACAAAAGGAGTTAGGCGTGGAATTGCAGGACTCAGTCAATGGTAACAATAGAACAGTTCTGGACAAAATATATATTTGGATGGTGTGGAACTTATGATTTGTGACATCATTATTTTACTGGGTTTTCATTCTTGTTGGCAGTATCTACGTGGGGAGGACTAAGTACCAAGCAGCTTAAATTGTAATACCCTGGTTAAGATTTCTACTGCTATGCTGTGACGTAGTTTATGTTCTGTTCTCTGTAAAAGCAGTGTGCCATGCTGGAAAGTTTGTTCTGGCTTCGGCTAGTAAAAGAATCTAAGGTATCCAGCTTAGAAATGCGAGTAAGCCAATCACGACTGTGGGATGAAAGAGAAGGTTATATAGAGCTATAGGGAAGAGTTCTCTGAAGAACAGTAGTCTGGTTTTGTGTCTATGGAGCAGGACAGAACGTAAGATGCCTTAGAATTCCTTTGGAACGAGAATCCCTGTGACAAGAAGTGCTTTGTGCATATGAAAAACTCTTAAGGAGGAAGGACCATACTGCTGAAAGAGAGTCAGTTTGTTCGAGATGGACTTTGAAGGAAGTTCAGACAGTTTTCACGCAGACTATGGGTCCAGTGCATGAGTAAGACATACACTTCCAAATACTCCAGTATGAGCTCTAAAGTTTATGTGCATATTTAGACTGGTATTACTGTAATAGGCCTTCCTTTTCTTTTCTATTCTTTTTTTCCTATTAATTGTTTTATAAAGCTGAAATCGGTAAATAAATTTTCTTTACAGTTTTATCATGTGTAAGACCTGTTATTTCTTTCTGACCGATAATCATATATGGGTAATATTTATGCAGCATTTGCTCAAATTGAGGCTTCTTTAATTGGAACAACACAATGTTGATAATTGGTTGAACCCTAAATCATACCAACCCTACTCATATATTGGTTCTCACAGCTGAGTCATGTGGTTCTTTTTGGTAGAGTTAGCTTTAATGAGCCTGGTGAGACAGTTATAAGAAATAATGAATTTACAGCATGCCAATGGTAGAGGTTTGTATGAAGTCCAACAAAAAGGTGCTCTTTCAGAAATTAGCTTCATCACAATGGTTTTGAGCTTCTTTCTGAATTTTTTTCCTTCTTTTCTGAAAGGCATTTCAAAGATACAGAAATGAGGCCTTCAGATATCCAACCAAGAACTTACACTAGAGAAAAGATAGTTCCTATGGGAATGACATTCATAACAGTGAGATTTCACAACCAACAAGCCAGATGGGTCTATAGGTGGTAAAAGCAGGAGGATCAGCAGTGGGGCTCTGACTGATGGAGACAACTACAACTCGATAAGAGATTGATCCACCATTTGCATGTTATATTCCCTGTCAACTCCTGAAAGCAAACTAAGAAAGGTACTGGATGATGCTACAACTGTCTCCATGCTGAACACCATGAACTGCAGCCCAAAAGTGGACAAGCAGGTGTCGGTGCCAACCTCTTTGCATATTGAACTAAGGAAGGACAATGCTGTTCAGAGGTATTGTAAAAGTGACAAACTCAACATATCTGGGAAATGGAAGAGGATAAATAATCAAATTCAAAGATAGTCACAGAAACTAGAAGAAAAGGGAAGATGTTAGAGAGACAAAAAATTCAGAGAGACAAAAAAGAGAAAAAATGTCAGTGATAAGGGAAAAGTATTAAAGAGATGGAATGTGAGAAAGAAAAATATCAAGGTAAAGAGAGACACAGAAGCCAGGACCAGGAGAGAATCAAGGATCAAAGCAGATCTAGACAGAAAAACATGGTTTATTCTTGCAATTAGTTTTTATGCTTTGGAGTTACAAAGCACAACAACATTCACCAAAGTCAAACTTGACTTGTACACTGGAATTAAGTCCCTTCCTTTCCTCCAAAATATTATGACAGGATTTTTTCAACTACCAGTTTTATTATTTTGAATAAAAATGTACATATCTCCTTCTATTTTGCTAGGTGTGTCAGTCTAGCAACATGTCGGTAAAAGTGGAGGCAGTTGTTGCATTGAAGAGAGCTGGAAGACACAGCAGTGCAACAAATAACGCTGCTCTCTTTGCTCCTATATCCTGAATTTGGATACTGCCTGGCCTGTACAATTTATGAATATGAACTTCTCCCAGGTGCTCAGGTTTTCTCCCACATCTTCAAGATATATTGGTTGGCAGATTAATTGGTTACTGTAAATGAGTCCAAGTATTAGAAGAATTAGATGGAGCTGCTGGCCATACAAGATAATATAGTTGCCAAGAAACACCTGCAGGATTGGTATTGATCACAGTGTCAGCACTGATGCAATTGGCCAAACAGTCTCCATGTCATAAGAAAATATAAAAGCATTATGGGCAATAAGGAGAACACAACAATGAGACTGTCCGATTCCCTTGGAACAGATTTAAAAGTAACATAAAAAAATTATGGAGGATCTCAACAAGTCAGAAAGCATCTATAGAAAGGAATAAAGACCTTTCATCACTTCATAAAATTGTCAGAAAAGATTTAATACATTAGATTATCTCCTTCCTTGCCATTGCCAATTTCAAAAGGAGGAAAATGAGCATTTAAATAATGCAAGAATGCTAAGCCTAGGATAACATATGTAGTGAAGAAATTACATATGCAACTAAAAATCTATATCCATTACAACACTCTGGCAAGATTCAGACTGAAACATCGTCTAAACTCTTTCTCATAGGTGCTGCTTGGCCTGCTGAACACATAGTTTGTATGTGTTACTTGGATTTCCAGCAATTACAAACTTTCTCTTAACTGTATGCATTAATTAAGTTAATCTTGTTCCAGTTTCCATCACTCTTAACATTCATGTGCAATTATGTGCAGCTTTTGCTGCCTTTCCTATCTGTTAAATATAACAGGATTTCACTGTACGTACTTTGACTTGTTGTATTCAAATTCAATGTGTAGGCAATCTTCAATCCCAACTTCCATTTTGATAGACGAATTCATCTCAGGATAGGTACTTAGGGTATGAACAACGACATCCATTTCCTTTGAAACATCATTTAACCTGCGGCTGATAGTTGCTTTCAGAAAATACCTGAATTTGGGACAGTGGGAGAAAGACAATGAGCTTTTCATAAATATGTCCAGCACATGAGACTATTCAACCCACCACAATCATGCCAGCCAATAACAGCTATTTAAACATATCTCACTTTTCAACATGTAAATGTTACTGCAATTCAATTCTCGCATACAAGAAGGGCATCCATCTCTACCAACCTTTAAAAACAACCATCTACAGAGTCTACAATAGTCTGATAAAAAGATGTTTCCCTCTTCAACACACTAGACTACATTTGTGATATGAGAAACACATACAAAATGCTAGAGGATCCTAACAGATCGGGCAGCATCTATGAAAAGAAATAAAGGGTCCCAATCAAGTTTTGACCTGAAACTAAGACAACTTCTTTCAATAGATGCTGCTAAGTTCCTTCTGAATTTTTGTGCCATTTTCTGCATTTCTAGCAAATGCAGAAGCCCATGTGTTTATGATTTGTAAAAAGAAAAATAATTTAACATTTTAGGCTGTAAACCAAGGAATTTTAACTTTCAAAGGTGGGGCAAGAGTAGGGAAACTCTTCCAGGACTTACTAACACAACATTTTGATATCTCCAACAACAACAACCTACCTCAGTGAGTCTGGCCTCACACAATCAAGCAGGTTCCTTTTGTCCTATCAAGCTCACAGCAACTAAAAACTATCAGTGCACAGGTGAGGGAAGCATCAGAGGTATTAGCAGCAGTGAAAGGCAGGCGGAGCACCACCAAACACAGAGAGTTATTTTTCCTTGTGTGCTTTTTTTCTTAAAAGAAGTAGCCAGTGCATAGCCAGTGAAGGTCTCCCTGATGACTACACCTACAGGAAATGCAGCCAACTCCAGCTCCTGAAAGGCCACCTTATCGAGCTGGAGCAGGATGAACTAAGGGTCATCCGGGACACAGAGTAATTGGTAGATATGATTTTTGAACAGGTGGTTACACCCAATGTTCAGAACTCAAGAGTAGATGAGTGAACACTGAAAGAGGTAAAGGGAGAAGTAAGTCACTTACAAGGATAAGTGCCAAGAGGGAGATCGGTGTTGGAAGGGATGGAGGGGGGCCGGTTGGCAAGGGAGTCGCGTAGGGAGCGATCCCTACGAAAAGCAGAAAGTGGGGGGGGGGGGGGGAGGGAAAAATGTGTTTGGTAGTGGGACCCTGTTGCAGGTGGCAGAAGTTACAGAGAATTATATGTTGGACCTGGAGGCTGGTGGGGTGGTAGGTGAGGACAAGGGGAACCCTATCCCGAGTGGGGTAGTAGGTGGATCGAGTGAGGGCAGATGTGCGGGAATTGGGAGAGATGCGTCTGAGAGCAGAGTTGATGGTGGACAAAGGGAAAAAGACAAAGGGAAGCCCCTTTGTTTAAAAAAAGACATCTTCTTCGTCCTGGAATGAAAAGCCTCATCCTGAGAGCAGATGCAGTGGAGACGGAGGAATTCTGAGAAGGGGATAGCCTTTTTGCAAGAGACAAGGTGGGAAGAGGAATAGTCCAGGCAGCTGTGAGAGTCTGTAAGCTTATAATAGGTATCAGTAGAAAGGTCGTCTCCATAGATGGAGACAGAAAGATCAGGGAGGGAGGTGTCAGAAATGGACCAGGTAAATTTGAGGGCAGAGTGAAAGTTGGTGGCAAAGTTAATGAAGTTGACAAGCTCAGCATGCATGCAAGAGGCAGCGCCAATGCAGTTGTCGATGTAGCAAAGGAAAAGAGGGGGACGGATACCCGTACAGGCTCGGAACATGGACTGTTCCACAAAGCCAACAAAAAGGCAGGCATAACTGGGATCCATACGGGTGCCCATGGCTACACCCTTGGTTTGGAGGAAGTGGGAGGAGCCAAAGGAGAAATTATTGAGGGTAAGAACTATTTCCACTAGACGGAGGAGAGTGGCGGTAGAGGGAAATTGGTTAGGTCTGGAATCCAAAAAAAAAGCGAAGAGCTTTGAGACCACCTTGGTGGGGGATGGAGGTATATAGGGACTGGACGTCCAAAGCATGAGAAGTGTCACGAACATAGGTGGGAAGAGATTGAACAAGGGGGGAGAAGACAGTGTCAAGGTATGCAGAAATGAGTTCAGTGGGGCAGGAGCAAGCTGAGACAATAGGTCTATCTGGACAGGCAGGTTTGTGGATCTTGGTTAGGAGGTAGAAACAGGAAGTGCGGGGTGTGGGAACTATGAGGTTGGTGGCAGTGAATGGAAGATCCCCAGAGCTGATAAGGTGTTGTCATGTGTTGTCTCCCAGGTGCTTGGGTCCAGGATGTCCTTGAATATTGCAGAATATTCTTGAAGGGGACAGTGAGCAGCCAGAGGTCGTGGTACGTTAGTACTAATGGCATAGGCAAGAGAGGGGTAGAGGTCTTGCACAGTAAGTTTAGGGAGTTAGGAAGGAGGCTGAAGAGCAGGATTACTCCCAGTGCCATTAGCTAGTGAAGGTTAGAACAAGAAAATAGCAGAGATGAATGAATGGCCAAGGAAATGGTTCTTGGATCATTGGAACCTTTTCTGGGGAAGGGGTGAACTGTACAAGTGGGACAGGTGGCACCTGAACTGGAAGGGAACCAATATCCTGGGAAGGAAGTTTACTAAAGCTATGAGGAGGATTTCAACTAGATTTACATGGGAGGTGGGACCAAACAGAAGAGACAGAGGATGGGGGGTGGGGTGACACACAAGTAGGGAGTTTGTGAGGAAGGATAGGCAGATGATAGAGCGAAGATGCATACAGAAGTTTGAGATGTGTCTATTTAGTTGTAATAAGTATCATAAACAGGGCAGATGAACAGAACATGGATCAATATGTTGAACTATGATGTTATGGCCATTACAGTGACTTGGATGTTTCAGGAGCAGGAATGGCTGATGAGTGTGTCATGCTTTAGATGTTTCAGAAAGGACTGAGCAGGAGGCAAAAGAGGTGGGGGCATGACTGATAGTATCATGGCTGTAGAAAAGGAAACATCATGGATGAATTGTCTACTGAGTCTTTATGGGTGAAAGTTAGAAATGGGGGGAAAGATGACGCTACTAGGTGTTTTTGATAGACCCTGTAACAGAGGCATTGAGGAGCAGATAGGGATGCAGATTCTGGAATGGTGCAATAATAGGGTTGATGTGATGCAGGATTTTAACTTTACTAATATTGATTGTCATCTCCTTAGACCAAGGGGTTTAGATGGGGTGGAGCTTGTTGGGTGTTAGGTCAAACCTTGCTTGAAGGTTTCTCGATGCAATTCATAGATGTCAACTATAGGAGAGGATATACTTGATCTATTATTAGAAAATGAACCTAGTCAGGTGTCAGATCTCTTGGTGGGAGAGCATTTTGGAGATAGTATTCACAACTCTATCTCCCTTACCATAGCACTGGAGAGGGATGGGAGCAGACAATTTGGAAAACATTTAATTGGGGTGAGGGAAATATGATGCTATAAGGCAGGAACTTGGGAACATAAATTGGGAGCAGATGTTTTGAGCGAAATGCACAGCAGAAATTTACATGGAATTCTGCACAGGTATGTTCCACTGAGGCAGAGAAAGGATGGTAGGGTTAAAGAACCATGGTGTACAAAGGATGCAGAAAATCTAGCTAAGAAGAAAAGAAAATCTTATGAAAGGGTTAAGATACTGTTAGAGCTCCAGAAAATTACAAGGTTTCCAGGCAGGTGCTTAAGAGTAGAGATGACCCAGGAAATTAGACCAGTGAGTCTTGCTTCAGAAGTGGGCAAGTTGCTAGACAAGATCTTGAGAGACAGGATTTATGAGAATTTAGAGAGACATAATATGATTATGGATAGTCAACATGGCTTTGTCAAGAGTAGGTTGTGCCTTACAAGCCTGATTGAATTCTTTCAGGATGTAACATAACAAACTTACGAAGGTAGAGTAGTGGATATAGATTTCAGTAAGTCATTTGATAAGGTACACCGTGCAAGAGTCCTTCAGAAAGTAAGGAGGCATGAGATCCAAGGAGACTTTACTTTCTGGATCCAGAACTGGCTTGCCAACAGATGGTGTTGCAGATGGTTCATATTCTATGTGGAGGTTGGTGACCAGTGGTGTCCCACAGGGATCTGTTCTAGGAACCCTCCACTTAGTGATTTTTATAAATGACTTGGATGAAGAATTAGAAGGGGGGGGTTAGTAATTTGCTGATGACACAAAGGTTGGAGGGTTGTCAGAGCTTACAAAGGGACATTGATAGGAGGCAAAACTGATCTAAGAAGTGGCAGATGAAGATCAATCCAGGCAAGTGTGAAGTGGAATATTTTGGTAGGTCAATTTTGAAGACAGAATATAATATTAATGATAAGTCTCTTGGCAGTGTGGAGAATCAGCAGGGTCTTGGGGTACATAGGTCACTCAAAGCTGCTGCACAAGTTGACAGTGCTATTAAGAAGATGTATGGTGTGTTGGTCTTCAACAACCGTAGCACTGTGTTCAGGAACTGTGTGGCAATGTGACAGCTATATAAGACCTTAGTTAAATCCCATTTGGAATACAGTGTTCAGTTTTAGTCACCTCATTACAGGAAGAATGTGGATACTGTAGAGAGAATGCAGAGGAGATTTACAAGAATGTTACCCGGACTGGAAAGCATGCCTTATGAGAAAAGGTGGAGTGAACTTAGCCTTTTCCCCTTGGAGCAATAGAATACGAGAGGTGATCTACCAGTTATATAACATGATGAGAGACATTGACTGTGTGGATAGCCAGAGGCTTTTTTCCAGAGCTGAAATGGCTAAGAACTTGGGTGCTTGGAAGAATGTGCAAGGGGATGTCAGAGGTAAGTTTTCACATAGAAAGTAGTGGGTACATGGAATGCACTGCCAGCAACAGTGGTAGAGTTGGATACAACAGGATCTTTACAGAGACTCTTAGATAGGTACATTCTCTAATGTAGCAGAGAAACAGTTAATGTTGAGTATATTCATCAAAATGAAGAAAGTGAAAAACAAGGTACATACAATGGTTCCACTAGAAAACAAAAAGGTAGTGAGGTTGTGTTCATTGTTGGTTCAGAAATCTATGTTTATGTACCTTGCTACTTGACTCAACTGTTTCTGGTATCTTCTGTTTTAACTTTCCCTCAAATGAATGGAGAAAAAAATGTTCCACTCCCCTCCCACTATGTATTTTATCCATCCCACCACCTTAACTTTGGCAACAGTAGAACTAAGCAGCAATGGATACAGTTATCAAATAGGAAGAATAGTGATGGTCTGATAAATGAAGAAGCAAGCTTAATGATTGTATGGACAACTTCAGATTTTATTTTATCTCATCTTTCTCAAGATATAAAAGAATAAATTATTGCTGACACAATCCCATTTCTTGTTCCTTGTAAATTATTCTCCAATGTTCATTGATAACCCCTTAATTGTTTAAACTTTCTTCTTATGCAAAGGAAAATTTACAGAGGCCAGTTAAGCTAACCAACACCATATCTTTGAAATATGGGAAGGAAGTGGATTAGCTAGGAGAAATACCACTGGATCATAAGATAAATTACATATCAAAGAATCAATATAGTTGTGATAAAAAGGTCGTGAACCCTCTGTAATTACCTGGTTTTCAGCACTAATTACTCATAAAATGTGGTCTCATCATCTAAGTCACAATAGCAGACAAGCTCAATTTGACTAAACTAACATGCAAACAATTGCACTTCTTGTCAATACTGAGTACACCATTTAAATAATCACAGTCTAGGTTCAAAGAGATTTTCCAATCAATGAGATGAGAGTAGGTTATTGAGGTGCCCTGCCCTGTAAAAATCATACAAAAATCAGGTTACTGATAGACCCTGTTCTTCTCAGGAAAAATCTGTTTTTGTGCACTTTACCTCAATCAAAACAACTTTTGAGGGTCCTTAGAACTGTAGATACATGAAGTTGGTAAAGAATACAGAAGCATTTCTAAAGATTGAGTGTTCTTCAGTCCACAGTAAAAGAAAATGGCTTTTACTACTCTTCCATTTGCTACTCTTCCTTGTAAGCATCTCGTAAACATCACATGAAGAACACAATATTCAATGTCAAAGGAAGTGAAGAAGCAGCCAAGGGTAACAGCAAAGGACCAGCAGAAATCTCTAAAAATCTCTAGAACTTGTTAGTCTCTGTTCATGTGTCCACTATAAGAAAACCACTGAACAAAAATGGCATTCATGGAAGGACACCATTGCTCTCCAGAGAAAACACTGCTGCAAGTTTGCAAAAGAGTTGGGCCTCAATACCTCCTTGTACAATTGGATCCTGGATTTCCACACTTGTAGAACCCAATCTGTTTGGATTGGCAAAAACATCTCTTTCATAATTTTCATCAGCACAGAAACACCGCAGGAACGTGCACTTGGCCCCCTGCTTTACACCTATGACTGTATGGCTAAGTACACATCCAGCACCGTATACAAGTTTGCTGCTGAAACCACTTTGGTGGGCTGTATCAAAGCATACAGGAGGGAGATTGAGAATTTTGCTGACTGGTGTAATAACAACATTTCACTCAATGTCAGTAAGACACAAGAACTGATTGTAGACTTCAGGAGAGGGATACCAGAGGTCTTTGAGCCAATACTCTTGGAGGATCAGAGGTGGAGGGAATGAGTAACTTTACATTCCTGGGAGTCACTATCAGAGTCCTGTCCTGACCCATTGTATAAATAATATTGTAAAGAAAGCATGACAATGTCTCTGTTTACTCAGGAGTGTGTGGATGTATAGTTGTGTGGTGGAAAGATTGCTGAATGGCTGCATTACAACCTTATGAACACCATTGCCCTTGAGTTGAAAATCCTACAGATGTTGTAGATTTAGCCCAGTACATTATGGGTCAAAGTTCCCAAACAATGAGCACATCTACATGAGCTCATCCATCATCAAAAATCCTCACCATCCAGGTCATGCTCTTTTCTCACCATTAGGTAGATGGTACAGGTCTCTCAGGACTTGCACCACCAGGTTCAAGAACAGTTACTACCCCTCAACTAACAGGTTCTTGAACAAGTAGGAACAGCTGCACTCATTTAAGGACTCTATTATATTATTTCATGCTCATTATTTATTGTTATTTACTTATATCTGCATTTGCACAGTTTGTTTACAGTTTCTGATGTTGTCAGTTTACAGTTACTATTCTATAGATTTGCTAGGGAAGTCGCAGAAGAAGAACCTCAGGGTTGGATGTGATGACATGTATGTACACCAATGATAAACATTACTTTGAACTTTGGATGTTCCACAATACTTCTGGGACAATGTTCTATGGACAGATGAGACTAAAGTTATACATTTTGAATGAAATGCACAGCCCTATGTTTGGAGAAAAAAGGGCACTGTACACACACCAGAACCTCATTTTATCTGTGAAACATGGTAGGAGTATCATAGTTTGGGACTGCTTTGTGGCCTCAGGGCCTTGACAACTTACAATTATTGAGGAAGCAAAGAATTCAAAATTGTATCAAGAAATTTTACAAGAGAATGTCAGGGCAGCAGTCCATCACGAGGAGCTTAATAAAAGTTGGATCAAGACAATGATCCGAAACACAAGAGTAAATCAACAACAGATTGGTTTAAAAAGAAGAAAATTTTTTTTTGGAATGGCAGAGTCAAAGTCCTGACCTTAACCTATTTGAGATCCTGTGACATGATCTGAACAAAGCTGCTCATACAATGTATTAAAGAAAATATTAATGAACATTAATATTAATATATGAATACATTAAAATATAAATATTAATATCAACCTCAATTGATATTAACATATTGAAATATTGATTAAGTATTACTATTAACTCCTCCATTTTGGATGGAGGAATGGTCTAAAATTCCTCCTCGCCATCGTGCAAGTCTGATCAGCAGCTACAGCAAACATTTGGCAGAGGTTATTGCTATTAAAGGAGGTTCACCCAGTTATTAAATACAAAGGTTCACATACTTCATCCACCCTGGACTCAGAATGATTAAACAATGTGTTGAATAAGACATGAAAAAAATATAATTGTTTGTAAGTTAGTGGTTTGTGTAGATTTGTGTTTTGTTTGTCTATCATTAGGTCTTAAAGTTCAGACCATATTTTATGAATAATTAATACAGAAAATCAGGTAATTACAAAGGGTTCACGAACTTTTCCTTTCTAAAGTATAACAACATATTTACTTCTTTAAGCCTAAACAGCTTTCACACCAGTTTTTCAAAGCATTTTGATAGGATTTCAATTTGCATATCAAATACTTAAATAAAGATGTTCTCTTACTTTCAACTTTAATCTGCACTATTTCAGATCAAGGTGAAGTGATGGCAGTTACTGTCTTATCACTGAAGATAAGTGTTTTTGAGCTTAACCACATGACTTTATTAATAATTTTCCAGTACCAACTTGTTGACATTACTAGTACAATCCTACAGTTTTAATTCAGACAAAATAAATCAGTAAGGGATTAAAAACTTCCCGACATTAACTTACAGTAGTAAGAATAGCATCAATCTACAAATTAATATCATCTAAAATCATGATCAACTGTCCCAGTAGATCCAAAAAAAAGAAAAATAAATACACAAATACTGTTGTAATGTGAGCATTACAAGTAATAAGTTAAAATAAGTAATACTATTAGGATAATAGTAATATAGCAATAGTAATATAGCAATACTCCCACTACAGAAAGCAGTTTGTAAAGAGAGGTTGTTTCCGGGGTTGCGGGTTTTACTTCTGTTCTTTCTGCCCGGTGCACCTGAGATTAAGACTTTTTTGTCAACAAGAAATGAGGAACAGGAGGATCTGTCAGATGTTGTGTAGCTATAGCATTTAGGGTTTCAGACAGACCTAATGGCTAAATTAAACGCACTTAACAACGAACTGATGGGAAAAGACCAACACCCGCCCCACATGATAAGCGCAGTAAATGCATTTAAGGCCAAGCTCAGTGTTTGGATTTCAAATTTAAAGAACGGGAGGCTGACACACTTTCCCAACTTGAAGAAAACGTTACAGGCCATTAAGGGAAAAAATGATTTTCGCCCTGAGCAGTACTGTGCTTACCTAGACAAACTAGCAATAGAGTTCGATCAGCGTATTGGGGAGTTAAACGTCATGAAAAATATTGCTGCATTTATTTCAAACCCATTTGTCGATCAATATAGAACAGATAGCAGCCAAATTCCAGCAAGTATTTGGTGTGCCAAGTGATATTGAAATAGAAGTAATTGATTTGCAAAATGACATCGAGCTTAAAGCAAGATGAAGGGACGGTGACTTTTGGGGGCTTCAGCAGGGAGAAGTCTCCTCATCTCACCACAGGTGCAGTAAAAGTCAGTGCCTACTTCGGCTCAACTTAACTGTGTGAAATTGCATTTTCACAGGTGAAAATTATTAAATCTAAGTAAAGGCGCTGTCTTACTGACAGACACCTCACAGAAAGTATTCAGCCCTAGTCATCACACTGAGTGCAACAGTCAATTTTTATTTATTTATTTCTCATGTTGAAATGAAATTAAATAATGAAACTTAGAATTAAAGGCGTTAAGAATTGTAATATTCTTAAAGAAAGACAGCTATGGCCTGTTTGATATGCTAGTTACAGTGTTTTCCTGTTTGAATTAATTTCAAAGTTTGACAAAAGCATTTTATATAATTCAAATACAAATTAGCCCAAATAAAAGGCCACAAGTTGGAAGTACAACCTGAGCTGTTTATTCTCTAAGCAATTTAGTAGGTAAATCTAGCCTTTCACTAAGGTCAGAGTAGGAGATAATGAGCTTAAAAAGGTTGGTGACCACTAATCTAAAAGGATGACATACTCTATATTCTGCAGGCCTGGCAGCATCATGGAAAAGAATAAGCAGTCCACATTATGGGCTTTTCATCAGGATTGGAAAACAAAACAAGTCAGTGTAAGGTGAGTGGAAGGGAGGAAGAAATACAACAATGCAGGAGATTGGTGAAACCAGGAGAGGTGGAGGACAAAGTACAGATTTGAGAAGTCATTTGGTGGAAGAGATACAAGGTTATAGGAGGAGGATACGAAAGGACAGAGGACATGGAAGAAAGGAAAGGGGGAGGAGCAACAGAGGGAAGTGATGGGCAGTCAAGAAGAAAAGGTGACACAGGAAATTGGGAATGGGGACTGATGAGGAAAGGAGGGGAGGCGCAGTCCAGAAGTTCGGGAAATTGATGATCATGCCATCAAGTCAGTGGTTACACAGAAAGAATACAAAATGTTGTTCCTCCAACCTGAATGCGGCCTCGGCATGACAGTACACTGTGGAATGTGACATGTCGAAATGGGAGTAGGAAATAGAATTGAAATGGGTGGCCACTGAGAGATCCTGCTTTTCTGTGGATGGAGCATAAGTGCTCAGCAAAGCAGTCTCCATCTATGCCAGGTCTCACTGATATACAAGAGGCTACACCAGGAACGCTAGACACACATGATCCAAAAGACTCACAAGTGTCGTCTCACCTGGAAGGACTATCAGGGATCCTGAATGGTAGTGAGGGAGGAGGTACAGGAGCAGGTGTAGCACTTGGTCTGCTTTCAAGGATAAGTGCCAGGGATCTTCTAGTGGCCACCTATTTCAATTGAACTTCCCATTCTCATTCCAACATTTGAGTTTACGGCCTCCTCTACTGTCACAAACAGGCCACACTCAGGGTTGGAGGAACACCTTATATTGTCTTTGGGTAGCATCCAACCTGATGGCATAAACATTGCTTTCTCAAAATTCTTATAATGCCCCCTCCTCCTTCATGATTCCCCATCCCCGTTTCCCTCTCTCATTTTATCTCCTTTCATGCCCTTTGACACTCTCTGGTACCCCTCTCCATTCTCCTCTGTCTATGGCCTTCTCTCCTATCAGATTTCCCCTTCTCAAGTCCTATATCTCTTTCACGAATCAACTTCATCTTCTAACTGAGTCCTCATCTTTTTTCCTCCAGTCCTAAGGAAAGGTCGCAGCCCAAAATATCCACAGTACTCTTTTCCATAGATGTTGCCTGGCCTAAGATCCTCCAGCATCTGCATACTTTCTCTTGTTTCTAACAAGAATATGCTGGTTTGAAATCAAGTGCAAACCAAACTAAGTAAAAAAGCAAGTTTCCTCCCTTGAGGGTTACTACTGAACAAAATAAGGCTTTTTGATTTTACAGTTATAGTTACCAAAACTATCTTAATTCCAGCTTTAGATATCTTAATTACCAATGTAATTTAGTAACTTTTTCTATTTAATTAGATCATTCTTTAATATTATATCATCGGGGAGACTCTGGCTACTGTCTAATGGAGTGACACACAGATTTGTGTGGTAGCAATCAATCCTTCATTTTCCCCAGTTTTAACTGTTTGAATTTTTTACTTTTATTTGTCAGATCTTAGAGGGGAATAGTTGTTACTACGTCACAATCTTTAAGAAGTGGAAAGCAGCTTTCTGAATCCAGCAACGGAAAGGGGAAAAAAAATCAGAGGAAACACCAGCCTGGGTCAAGTGTCTAGAACATTCGTTGATGGGTCTCAACATGAAAACAGACTGCAACATGGTAAAACTTGATGCTACCTCTTCTGAGATTAAGTCGTTATGAGAGAGTTTTCAATTCGTGCAGGAAAATATTATTTTCTTGAATTCTGAACTTGAAGAGGCAAAGCGTCAAATAGCAGATATTTCAGCTCGCTTCGAAAATTCTCAAAATAAGATTATCGATTTGGAAGCAAGATCTTGTCGGAATAATATTCGAATTGTTGGATTGAAGGAAGGATCTGAGAGTGGAGATTTATTAGACTATTTTGCTAACTTGTTTCAATCTCCATTTCCGGATACTTTACCTCAAGTTCCCAACATCTAAAGAGCGCAAAAAATTTTCACTTCGAAATCTCGGGACCCGAATAAGCTAAGGTCAGCTTTAGTCTACAACAACACACACAAAATGCTGGTGGAACATAGCAGGCCAGTCAGCATCTATAGGGAGAAGTGCTGTCGACGTTTCGGACCGAGACCCTTCGTCAGGACTAACCGAAAGGAAAGATAGTAAGAGATTTGAAAGTAGAGGGGGTAGGGGGAAATGCGAAATGACAGGAGAAGACCGGAGGGGGTGGGGGGAACACCAGAGGGAGATGGAGAACAGGCAAACAACGCTTGCGCTTCTCCCTATAGATGCTGCCTGGCCTACTGTGTTCCACCAGCATTTTGTGTGTTGTTGTTTGAATTTCCAGCATCTGCAGATTTCTTTGTGTCCGTTTTGGTCTGCTTCCTTCAGTTTAAAGTTAAAGACAAAATCATAAAATATGCAAGGGAACACAGAGTTTTTAAATTTAAAGGTTCCAAGATTCGGTTTTATGAAGATTACCCACGGAAAGTTATGGACCTGTGGTCTCAATTTGTTCCAACCATGATGATAAGGGATTTTATTCCCATCACTTCAATATTCAGCCCAATTAAAATTATTTCCCAAAGATTCAACTCCACGTGTTGTTCTGGACCCCAAAGAGGCATTGAACTATGTTGACTCTATTCCGGTTGTAGCCAAGGTTTGAATGGTTTTAGGTCTGCTTAATAATTGTTACTTCGGAAAGAAGATAAGCTTTGAAAATTTCTGATTTGCTTAAGACGTCCTTTGATCGGTCGACCATTTAAGGAAGTTGTGAACTTTTTGATGTGAATGATGAATGACTTTTTTGAAATCTGTTTGGTCTACTGAGTGAATTAACACAATGGACAGATTGTTTGACTATTTGCTTTTATCTTCTTTCCATTAATTAAGTGATAGTTTTCATACTTCATTAGCACTTTTTCTTATATATGCATGGATGGGAGTGCTTAGTAGAGAGATAATTAGATTTTTCTAAAAACAGTTTTTCATTTTTCATTTTCATTGCTTTTTCATTTAAATGGAAAATGGTGCTGATTTTTCTACACTTGAGATAACACAGGCATTTTTCTCTTTGTTTAATTTTATTGTTTTGGCACTTTTGGAGGTTGTTTCTGCATTCCCCATCTTTTTTTAAGGATTAAATATAAACGTTTTTTCTCTGAACTTTTTTATGCTGGATGTAGGAAGCCAGATGTACAGAAATACTGCACAGTACAGGCCCTTTGGCCCATGATGTTCTGGTCACCCTTCAGTCTATTTCATGATTAATTCCGTCCTGTAGAGAATTCCATTTGTCTTTCACTAAGAGCCTATCTAGGAGTCTCTCAAATGTCCTTACTGTGTCTGCCACTATGACTACCCATGGCAGATCTTTCCACACACCTACTGGTCTATGAAAAAAAATCTGAGATCCCTACACTTTCCTCTGAACACCGTAAAATTGCGCCCTCTTCTATTAGCCATTTCAGCTGTGAATCTGTTAAATGGTTTAATGATTACACAGTGTCCACTGTTCCAGCACAATAATACTCTGTAAAGTAATGGAAGGCACCAGAGTAAATTGATATTCAAATTGCATATATATCAGTTAGAAGCAAGGGCTGTAAATGGGCAGAAGAACCAGTTAACATGACTTGATATGGTGGTGTGTTGCTTTGTAGTGTTAGGCTTTTTATATTTAGCAAAATATTTTTTTCTTCTGCAGGGCTTTTCTATTTTAGGGCCATATGCTTTTTTTTTGTAACTGGAGGAGGAATTAAGGAAAGCTTTTTAAAACCAATGTTATAAAATGGGCAGCTCACAAAGTCTCTCTTTTTACTCTATTGGGATGCACTTTGGTTTATTTTGCTGAATTTTAAGGTATTTTGGGATGTTGGGAGGGATTGGGGTTAATTTTGATTTATAGAATTAACTGTAAGATTAATTTTAGTTTTCTTTTTTGTATTTCTTTCCCATTACTGAGTTCCGGAGCATACATGTTTTGTATATAGGTATACGTATTACTGCCAGTTTTGATTAGCCCGCGCTGATATGCGTGTATTTATGTGTTAAATAAAATAATTTTTTTAATGGTAACTAAACAGATAAACGTTATCAGTGGGAATGTACGTGGTTGGAATCATCCTATTAAGCGAAGGAAGACTTCTAAAATCATTAATCGATTCTAACCCGATATAACTTTTGCTCAAGAAATGCATATCAAAATGTACGACCAACATGTAATTGTGTTTGTTACATTATTGGCCAGAAGGGCTATTTTGTTGAAATGGAAAGATGATTCTGCACCTACTTTGATACAATGGTTTTCTCAGGTGATGCTATGTCTTAGTTTGGAGAAAATTAGTTGAACTTTTGATCCTCGATTTGATTTTGAAAAAAGGTTGGGTTCATTGGCCCTCTACTATCAAAAGATTTGAGTTAATTAATATGGTTTCCTTCTGATTTTTCTTTGTGGATTTGAGTTGGCGGATTGATGTTTTTCTTTTATGGAAGCTTGTATGATGTATAGCTCCGGGGTTTTATTTTTGGTTTTTTTCCAGTTAGTAGGGGATTTTTTATAGTTAGTAGTTCTTTTTTCCCTTCTTTTCTTTCATAATAAATATTCTTAACACTTTCTTTTTTCTTATTATTATTGATATATTGCTTATCTTTGTTATTCAGTTATTCGCTAATTTAATTCTTTATTGTATATAATGACATGTTGTCTTAATGTACCTATTTTTGTTGATCTTTAATAATAATTAATAAAAAAGATTTTTAAATGAATTATATCATCTAGAGAGAAAAATAGCCAACTTCACAATGAAATATTTCAGCTCTGGGCAGTTCTAAATTTGCATGTGGGAAGAAATGCACTTCAGAGTCTTAAAATAATAGAAGATAGCTATTTAATCTGGAAACAAATTTTTCTTTTAAAACTGAAAAAACTTCACATACAAATTAGTAACATTAAAATCGTTTTAAGTTTATTTTGAACTCTATTCTGATCATTAAAAAGTGTCTTGATGTACAAATAGTATCCACTTTAACATCTAGGTGACCTATACAATCTTTTTACATTAGGAAAAGTTTCAGACTGCATTCATTAGAATAAGTACAAAAAACACAACTCACCGCAACTTCACATTCTGACCAGTGTACGATTCATATGGTTTTTCTACATGTGTAAACTCAAAGTCAAAGGTTTGGGATTGTGTCATCTCACCAGGCCGAGCCAAATCTTTAACCAGAGACACAAACTCATGATGATTTCCTCGGTCATAGTACAGTTCTATTAAGAGAAAGGAACGTGTTAAATCTGTACAATATTCAAATAACTCCACAACTGTGACATGTTCTTCTTTCAAGGACCAATGATACATTTTGAAAATCTGCTAAAAAGAAATTAGCTCAAATTCTCACCTTCATTTTCCTCTACTATATGGCACATTCAACTAGGTACAGCTTTTCAACTTAGTTGGGTACACTTCCTCCTTCTACATATGAACTGGCAATTAAATTTAATTGGCAAGTTTTCAGTTTTTTATAATACAATTATTTTCTCTCTTCATAATTCTCTGAAATTTCTCATTAGTACTGTCCAACTTTGCAAATCTGCACAACACTTAATTTAAGACTGCCAATGTACAGAGTATTGCAAATCTTCCACTTCCATCAAGATCTGTGCCATGGATTTGATTGTAATTCTTTCTGATATCAGGCCATCAATCTGAAATGAACATTTTCTCACAGCTGCCATCTAGATTGCTTTAGAAGTCTTTAGAATTATTGCTGTTTTCCCTTTTAATATATAGCCAGTTTATTAGTGTATATGTATTTAACAGAATTGAAGAATCTTTCCATTATACTTTGTCTTCTATTTTCACAGATTTTGCAGGTACTTGAAAATGTCAGTGTGTCACAACAGACATCTTCTTCCTTAAGTATGCCTGCAGTAATGAGACTTCCATAACATTTAATCATTTTCTTTCTTACATTGTGTGTAGCTTTTTAAAACCATATAACAATTACAGCATGGAAACAGGCCATCTTGGCCCTTCTAGTCCATGCTGAACACTTACTCTCACCTAGTCCCACTGATCTGCACTCAGCCCATAACCCTCCATTCCTTTCCTGTTCAAATACCTATCCTATTTTACTTTAAATGACAATATTGAACCTGCCTCTACCACTTCTACTGGAAGCTCATTCCACACAGCTACCACTCTCTGAGTAAAGAAGTTCTCCCTTGTGTTACCCCTAAACTTTTGCCCCCTAACTCCAACTCATGTCCTCTTATTTGAATCTCCCCTACTCTCAATGGAAAAAGCCTATTCACGTCAACTCTATCCCCCTCATAATTTTAAATACCTCTATCAAGTCCCCCTCAACCTTCTATGCAACGAATAAAGACCTATCTTGTTCAACCTTTCCCTGTAACTTAGGTGCTGAAACCCAGGTAACATTCTAGTAAATCTTCTCTGTACTCTCTCTATTTTACTGACAGTTTTCCTATAATTTGGTGATCAGAACTGTACACAATACTCCAAATTTGACCTTACCAATGCCTTGTACAATTTTAACATTGCATCCCAACGCCTATACCCAATGCTCTGATTTGTAAAGATCAACATACCAAAAGCTTTCTTCACCACCCTATCCACATGAGATTCCACCTTCAGGGAACTATGCACCATTATTCCTAGATCACTCTGTTCTACCGCATTCTTCAATGCCCTACCATTTACCATGTATGTTATATTCCTACCAAAATGTAGCACCTCACACTTATCAGCATTAAACTCCATCTGCCATCGTTCAGCCCACTCTTCTAACTGGCCTAAATCTCTCTGCAAACTTTGAAAACCTACTTCATTATCCACAACACCACCTACCTTAGTATCAACTGCATACTTGCACTAATCCAATTTACCACCTCATCATCCAGATCATTAATGTATATCACAAACAATATTGGACCCAGTACAGATCCCTGAGGCACACCACTAGTCACTGGCCTCCAACCTGACAAACAGTTATCCACCACTACTCTCTAGCATCTCCCATCCAGCCACTGTTGAATCCATTTTACTACTTCAATATTAATACCTAACAATTGAACCTTCCTAACTAAACTTTCATGCGGAACCTCATCAAAGGCCTTACTGAAGTCCATATAGACAACATCCACTGCTTTACCCTCGTCAACTTTCCTCATAATCTCTTCAAAAAATTCAATAAGATTTGTCAAACATGACGCACAAATCCATGTTGACTGTTCCTAATCAGACCCTGTCTATCCAAATAATTATATATACCATCTCTAAGAATACTTTCCATTAATTTACCCACCACTGACGTCAAACTGACAGGCCTGTAATTGCTATGTTTACTCTTAGAACCCTTTTTAAACAATGGAACCACATGAGCAATATGCCAATCCTCTGGCACCATCTTGGTTTCAAATGACATTTGAAATAATTCTGTCAGAGTCCCTGCTATTTCCACACTAACCTCCCTCAAGCTCCTAGGGAATATCCTGTCAGGACCCGAAGATTTATCCACTTTTATATTCCTTAAAAGCATACTTCCTCCTCTTTGTCATAGTTTCCGTAACTTCCCTACTTGCTTCCCTTACCTTACACAATTCAATATCCTTCTCCTTAGTGAATACCAAAGAAAAGCAATTGTTCAAAATCTCCTCCACCTCTTTTGGCTCAACACATAGCTGTCCACTCTGATTCTCTAAGGAACCAATTTTATCCCTCACTATCCTTTTGCTATTAAAATAACTCTTTGGATTTATTTTCACCTTACTTGCCAAAGCAACATTGTATCTTCTTAGCAAAAACGAGGAACTCTGCAGATGCTGTAAATTCAAACAACACACACAAAATGCTGGTGGAACACAGCAGGCCAGGCAGCATGTATAGGGGGAAGCACTGTCGACATTTCAAGCCTAGACCCTTCATCCTGACGAAGATACGAGCAACACACAAAATGCTGGTGGAACACATTGGAGTATAAAAGTTGAAATTGTTTGTTGTGTAACCAAAACTATGTAGTCAGCTTTGAAACTTGCTATTTGCTATGCATGTACCCAATTTAGTAGAAATCTTAAGAATGTAGAAGACAATGGTGTGTTAATGAGAGGTAGCTAAAAGATGTAGATTAGAACATGATTAAGTCAATGGGTAGAAACAGTAGGGGCGGATGTACGTGTGACATGCAACTACAGACCCATTGCATCTGCTAATGCAACTAAACCAGGAGATTGCTATAAAAAATGCTGTGACCGGGGATCGGTGGGCAATCAGCGACTAGCTCAATGACTGTCTCAGCTTTGATTTGCAAATTAAAGTTTAACCCTTCTTGAAGAACCTTCTGCGTCATTTGTGGGGCACAAGACCCACGACAAAATTGGCAACCGCGGCAGGACCGGAAAGGAAACGGCAGATCAGGGATGCTTCCCAGTCCTCTAGGGACCCCCACAAGGCTGACAGAATTAAGGGTGCACCCAAACAAAAGGTAAGCGCTTTTTGCGACTATTTGGACTAAGAATTCTGTTGGCTTTGGGGAGGTCTTGGAGTCTCAGAAATGTGGAACCACTGCCAATGGGTCTCTCCAGTCCAAAGAATCTGGCAGAATTGGGGGTTAACAGGAGGCTCACAGGATTGATCAAGAACACTGCAGTGAGGGTAAGTACAAATAAGTTAAGAAAAATTCCATGTGATGATGGTAAATCCCTGTGGATACAGCTTCGTATGAGACGAAGGTCTGAACGGGCAGGGAAAGGGAAAATAGAGAAAATCCTCGTGGATACCGCCTTAAAAGATAAGGGTCTGAATAGACGAGGTGCATAGAGAAAGTTCTGTGGGTACCGCTCTGAATAGAGGTCAGTACGGGCAGAACAGAATAGGAAACAAGGACAGTCTAATATATAGTTTAAAGCGCTGGTTGATAGACGATAGACTAGGCATAGAATTAGAGAAACTATTATCCAGTAAGCGAACTGTGAACCTCTGAAATACCTTAAAAAGAGAGAATAACATGACAGGTAAAGGAACGGCAGTAGAGATTCCGAGCAAAAAATTCCCGATAAATAAATATGAGATCACAAAATCTTCAGAAAAATGGGAAAAGAGAACCAAAAACCTGGTCACAAAATGGTCAAGAGAAGGAACGTTGTGCGAAGAAATGGAGGGACTAATTAAAAATTACAAACCAAAAGATATATCTAACAAAAGAGGGCAAAAGAGAACGAGCAATGCAAGTGCTAAAACTCTTCAGAACAGAGGGAGAAAGGCTGAGGAGGACAGGTAGAATATTGATTACAAGCGAGGAAGACACTAAGGTGCTGGAGAAACAGCCTGTTAGAGAGAGAGAGGAAGGTACAGTGAGAAACTGGCTTCAGCTTCGTACCCAGATGCGAAACAGAAAAACCCCCTCCCTATAATGAGGAAGGTACCCCTAAGCAGTGCCCCCTGCTGACGGGGACAGTAAACATGCAGGGAGAAATACAAGTTTGGGATAATGAGGAGGAAAAAAAACAATACGAAAAGGAAAAAGCGGCGATATGGAAGGAGATACAGTCAAAAAGGATAAAGGTGGAACAGGCACAGAGAGAAATGGAAGAAGGGATTAAACAGATGAAATACTTGAGAGAGGAAAAGGAGTATGAGGAGTATCGGTTATGCTATAGAAATAGACTAGAAAAGAAGGTGACTCATTGGAGGAGCAAGAGTTAAGTGGAGAGAGAGAGAGAGGATGTGAGAATTTGTGGGGAAGAGGTAGGAGGCAGAAGCCCAGAAGAGCAGAAGGAGGCAGTAGGGGAGCAACTTGCTGAAGTAGAGAGAGAGCCAGATAAGTTACTGAGAGGGGATTGCCAGAAGAAATGCGAAAAATACTCCAGGGGCAAACCAAGTATTGAACCAAGACAGAAAGGAAGGACTCCACAAGGAGACTGAGGGAAGAAGAGGACCCCGGAGACATTTGTGTGGGAAGCAGTAAAGACATACCCTGAGACAGATGGGGGAGTCAGGTGAGGAGGAGAGCCAGGTCAGGTGGGAAGAAGGAGGTAGAATGATGCCGTTGTTAGTTAAAGGATCAGGACAAGTGCAGTATATTCCTTGGGGATCACAGGACCTAGAAGGGCTGATAAACACTGCCCAATCTACATGAAGGAGCAGGGAAATGGATTAGAGCCTTTGAAGAAGAAACGGCAGGACGATTATTGGCTATGGGAGATTTGAAGGTACTATTGATAAGGTTGATAGGAACCTCCAAATTTAACAAACTAATGGAAATGGCTGGCATAGTAAACTCGAACGACCCAAGAACTGATGGAGACGGGTTTGACAGAGTGAGGCAGAGGGTATGTCAGGAGCTCAGAAAGCTTTATCCACCCAAAGTGGACCCCAAAGCCTTAAAAGGGGATCCACTGGGAGACACTGAAAACCCAGCAGCCTATGTAGAAAACCAGTTGAAAAGGTGGAGACTGGAGACTGAGCAAGAGGTGGAGAATAGCTTATTTATGACCTCACTGATCCGACATAGCATTTTGGATGCAATGACTCCACAAGTAAAACCCAAACTGGAGGAAGTGGTTGGGCTAACGTCAATGACCCCATAAGAATTTAGAGACCACGTAGTCCATGTGGTTGAGAAATACCGGAAAGACAAACGAAGGTTGGCTGAGCAGCAGGAAGAGGTGCAAAGAAAGTTAATACAAATGCAGCTTGAAGAACTCAAAAAGAAGGAAAAAGAGAAAAACAAAAAGATGCTGCCAGCAACCACTGGTCCGAGCACAGCCATCAAACTGGACAAAGCACTGCTATATGGAAGAACCGATCATACTGTAAGACAAGGGCTGGAAAAACCCATGCCAATAATCGTCTTTGGAGGAGCATTCCCACAAATGCCCTATCAGGAACAGACTAAATTCAAACAGCCCAGACAGGACTGGAAGTCCCAAGGAGGGGGACAGAGGAGCTATGGGCAGAGGGGACCAGTGAGGAGACAGGGGGAAAGAGAGGTAGAGAGATTGTGCTGGGGATGTAATCAGCCAGGTCATTAGAAGAGATTGTCTGTTTACATCATGGCCTGTCACACACCAGCAGGAACTGATAAGAAGGGAACTAAAGTTTAGCCAAGGACCAGCCCCCCACAGGCCCAAGCGGACCTGTGAACCCCTATGCGAGGTATTAGGGGTGCCCCGAGAACTTGAGTGGGAAGGGATAACAAGGGACCCAATGATAGCAAGGGAGGCAAACGAGCAACCCATTGTTCAGGTTATGTTAGAAGGGCAACTGACACCAATGATAGATACTGGAGCCACGTACACTTGTGTACAGCCACAGTATGCCCTTCACCTTCCCATGTCAGGAAAGTTTATTAAGACGGTAAGGTTCTCGGGGAAAACACAGTTGACACAGTGCACGGCTCCAGTGCGGTTGAGAATGGGAAATAAAGGAATTGTTTTGCCGGTGCTAGTATTTAAAGGAACTCTGATTAATTTGTTAGGCAGAGATGCCTTACTGAAACTGGAATTAAAATTAGAATGCACCAGAAATGGGCTGAGTGTGGAAGGAGCAGGGGCTCAATTGATAGTGCGAGAAGACAAGGCAGCTAATGTCTTTTGGATAGGAGGCATCGCAGATCAGATTCAGGAAACCTGGGAAAAATGGAAAAAGGGTGTGCAGGCTATGTTACCCAGGGCTGTAATGCCCAAATCTGAGCTACATTGTACAGTGATTTTTGACGAGACTCAGAACAGGGAGAAATGGCACCTAGAGGCATGTACCCAGCAGCACCTGGAAGGGGAGGCTGTGATAATTGGAAAGCAAGGGGCAGCTTTACAAGTTAAGTGGAACACCTTTTTAGAAAAATGGTACAGGATACCGGAGGCTGCGCTCCACGTAACGTTGTTGGTAAACAAGGGATATCAGTCTAAAGACTTAGGACCCTTAGTTAAGAGTGCTGAAACCGTAACAGTGTGGAGGAAAATCACGCCAGAGGTGCAGTTATCAGAAGACCACATTGCATTAAAATAATGGTAAGTCTAGATATGGTAGGGACAGTGAGAGAGGTCGAAATAACTCCCCAACCACACATGCCCTTGGTGGGAAAGAAAAGAGGCCAGCAGAAAGATAAAAGGTTAGATGAGTTGCCGTCTATTCTGTGGTCACACCATGACACGGACGTAGGGAAAATGAAAGCAGCTAGAACGGTGGAAATAAGGCTGAAAAGGGGAGCAATTCCACCCAGGAGACCAAGTTCACGTGCGAGTTTTTCGGAGGAAGTGGAACGAGCCAAGAAGGGAAGGACCAAGGCATCACCCACCGCAGTTCAGGTAGAAGGACGCTCCACCTGGTACCATCTGAACCATTGCACGAGGGCAGTCCTGCAAGGGCAATCAGTTGAAGTGTCTGAGGTAAGTGATGCGGAAGAGCAGTTAGCAGGAAACAGACAGGAGGAACAAGAAGCTGACACTGCACCGCAGGAGTTTGATCAATTAGTAAGGGAAATTTTTGATCCTGAGGACGGGCCTGAAGACCCTCAGGATATGGTGGTGGATAGAAGGGCTTCTTCAGATAATGGGGATGAGCTGGGAACGACGAGTCGTGCCCCTGGGGACAAAGCACCCACATACTCCAGTGCAGACTTGGAAACCACTAGTGTGGCAGATATGGAATGGGACTGGTAACCTACAGAAAAGAAGTAAGAGGAGCACAACACTTACCTCCTCACCATGGTTACAGACACGTACTAATCAGTGGTATCAATGGGCAACTTACACGGCAGGAATGATGAAGAGACAGAATTGTTACCTGTGCTCAAGGGAAAGCCCCACTCAGCATGTAGTTCCCATGCTTATAACTCCTCCACATGCACGCGGTGGCGAAGAGAGCACAGGGAACAATGCGAACGACAGTGTCCAGGTCCGGTTAGGGCTTGTTTCATGAGGATTTGCATTAAAGCAGATCCCTGATTTCAAAACTGTATGAACAATCAGGTTTCCTCGCAGTTTGATCAAAGCAAGATTGCCTCTGAATGCAATTACAGCAGACCATGGGCTATAAATAAAAGAAGCCAGACACCTACACCACAAAAGCTTATAATGTAGGACCATCTGAATTATGAATGTTTCATGTGGGTGGGCACTATTGGAGTATAAAAATATTATGGAGTATAAAAGTTGTATTATTTGCTGTGTATTTCCCGAGATTTGGGAATAAGTGCTTGAGTTTGAGTGCAGACAGTCTTTTCTCTGTGTGAAACCCTCTGGGTCTCAGAGTGGGGATATATTGGAGTACAAAAGTTGCAACTTGCTACTTGCTAGAGAATGAAATCTTAGGAATGTAGAAGACAATTTTGTGTTAATGAGAGGAAGTTAAGAGATGTAAATTATGTAGTCTGAGTTTGCTATTTGCTATGCATGTACCCAATTTAGTAGGAGAATGAAATATTAACAATGTAGAAGACAATGGTGTGTTAATGAGAGGTAGCTAAGAGATGTAGATTAGAACACGATTAAATCAATGGGTAGAAACAGTAGTGGCCGATGTACGTGTGATACACAACTATAGACCGATTACATATGCTAATGCAACTAAACCAGGAGATTGCTATAAAAAATGCTGTGTCCAAAGGATCGGTGGGCAATCAGCGACTAGCTCAATGACTGTCTCAGCTTTGATTTGCAAATTAAAGTTTAATACTTCTTGAAGAATCTTCTGCGTCTCCTAATCATTTGTGGGGCACAAGAAACCACGAAAATAGTCAATCATTTTAATTTCACTTCCCATTCCCATTCCGATATGTCCATCCACAACCACCTCCACTGTCGTGATGAGGGTACGCTTAGGTTGGAGGAGAAAACTTTATCTGGGTAGTTTCTAACCTGATGGTACAAACATCGACAAAAAAGAGAAAGTCTACAGACGGTGGAAATCTGAGTAGCATGCTCAAAATGCTTAAGAAACAAAGTACTGTCGGTGTTCAGGCCAAGACCCTTATTCACCTTCCCAGCTCTTTACTTCATCACTCCCCCTCCAGGTTTCATCTACCAACTAGTGTTTTCTCCCACCCCCACATCACTTTTTAAATCCACTCCTCAGCTTTTGTTTTCTCCAGCTCTGCCGAAGGGTTTCGGCCTAAAACATCGACTATACTTTTTTCCATAGATGCTGCCTGGCTTGCTGAGTTCCTCCAGCATTTTGTGTGTGTTGACTCTTTCTCATTTGAAGGTCTTGGCCTAAAGGCATTCTACTGTACCAGGTAGATGATAATAGTAAAACTATTATTCCAAAACTGTTCTGCTTGGCCCGGTAGCTTGTTCTAGCACCGTCCTCAAAAATGTATTAAACAGTTCAAAACTTCCCGACAGAGTTGTATTGTGTTCACGTTTAATATTCTGCCGCCAGAAATCAATGTTTTCCTACCGATCTGCCCGATGAACTCCACTTTAATTCCTTGATGTTCGAACTTTTTGCCAGGATTTCTCAGGGTGACGTTCACCTTTCCGGACACAGTTTCTCCATCGTAGAACAACAAGTATTTATCATTCTTTCCGTCTTCAGTTTTATGTTCTACTTTTTTGCGGGTCTCGGCATCGTTTAACACCACGTCAATTTCCGCGCTCTGCCCAAAACTAAAGAAGCTCATGATGTTCGAACAGGTCGGGAAAACCTGACAACGGGGAAGGCCTTCAGCCGAAATAAGTGAGGGGTGTGGGAGACAGCTCACAACCTGGACTGCTCTGTGAACAGCCGTTCAGGGCTGAGACGGGAGAAAATGAAGTACGCTGCTACGCAGTTCGAAACCGACCTGTTCTTTACGCTCTCCCAAAAACCGGTCAACCCTTTCTCAGCAACAGCCGCTGCTCCCCTCACTGCGCATGCGCTCAATCCTCTGAAATTTGCGCATGCGCTCTTTTCACGTCCCGTTCAGCTGGCATGTGTCCCTGTCCGGCCCAGAGCACAGGCTTTATCCTGCATCCAACCTCGGTACGTAGGTACTGGCCAACCTTCGCGACTTTATAGAGGGATTACCCCAGTTATTCCTCCCGAAAACAATGATCGTCCTCTTGAGAACAAGTACAGCAGACTATCAAGAACGCAAACGGAAATGTTGGTCTTCATTGCCGGAGGGATTGAGTTGAACAGCAAGGAGGCAGACATCCCATCTCTCCTGGAATCTCCCGCGTATTTATAGCGGCTCCCTGACGCCCGTAAATTATATATCCCGGAAATCGATTTTTTGAGAGGGAGAGAGAAAGAGTGCGAGCGGGAGCGCACCATGGTAGAGTGTTTAAAAAACATACAAAACGTACTTCACCCCAGACTACACTAAAGAGTAGCCCTGCCTAAAAGGGGTCATCCAGCTTTTTTACGTATTGATTTGACCACAGCACTGCAGTTTACTTTGTGTTTATAATAACAGTGTTGCTTGTTGCATTGTTTGTAACAGTGACTTTTCTAAGGCCCGTGGTGGGTTAAAAAGTAAAAGACATTTAACGGTGAGTTTAACAGGTGTCAATAGCTAACATTATTTAAACTAACTGCTAAGGAGCTACTCTAATACAAACATCCCACCTCTCCTGGGAGTCTCCCACAAATTGATGGTGCTACCTCCCTGAAATGAGTTTTTTCAGGTTGGGATGTCTGTTACCGTTATAGATGCAACCAGGGTACTGAAGTTAACGAACGTGATTTCCAACTGATAGTTGCAGGCAAAGAAATGAATTTTGCAAATGTGAGTTCACAGTTGCACACGGAGTAGTGTAGGTCATAAAGCAAGTTCACGCTATGATAGTTCCAGGCCAAGATATGAGGATCACAAAAGTGAGTTCACACTATTACAGTTTTAGGCCAAATACTGAAGGTCAGAAAACTGAGTTCACACTAATAGTTGCAGGTCAAAAACCGAAGTTTACAAACGATTCACACTAATAGTTCCAGTCCAAGATCTGAAGGTTACAAAAGTGAGTTCACACTGTCACAGTTGCAGGGCAAGAACTGAAGTTTACAAATGTGAGTTCACACTGATAGCTGCAGGCCAAGAGCTGAAGGTCAAAAAAGTGAGTTCACACTTTTTGTAGCAGGCCTGGTTCTGAAGTTTACAAACATGAATTCACACTGATAGCTGCAGGTCAAGAACAGAAGGTCACAAAAGTGAGATTACGCTGTGATACTTGCAGGCCAATAACGGAAGTTTACAAACATAAGTTCAGACTGATAGTTGTAGACCAGGATCTAAAGTTCACAAAAGTGAGCTCACACTTCGATAGTTGCAGGCCAAGAACTGTTTTAAAAAGAGTGTTCACAGAGATAATTACAGTCCTAAAAATGGTTTACAAACGTGTGTTCACACTGGTAGTTACAGGCTGAGAACTGAAGTATGTCTGTATGTGCATATGTGGCTCTGTGTGATTGTGTGTGTATCTACGGTCATATGTGTCTGCGTATGTGGGTCAATGTGTGTATGCATGTGTGTTTGTCTGCGTGTGCATGTGTGTTTACATATATTCGTGCGTGTGTTTGTGTGTATCTGAATGCATTAGTGTGTGCGTTTTAGTGTTTGAGTTTGTGTGGGAGTGTGTGTTTGACTGGCTGAGAGTGAGTCTGTGCATGAGTGTGTGTGCGTGTGTTTTCATGTATGTGAGTGCATTGTATGCGTTTTGGTGTCTGTCAGTTCTGTGTGAGCATTTTGCTTTCTTTGTTCTTCTGGGTGTATGTTTGTAACTCTGTATCTAGCTGTGTGTGTGTGTTCCTCTGGATTTCCAACATCAGTAGAATTTTTTGTGTTTATTCCTCTGCATAGATGCTGCCAGACCTGCTGTGTTCCTCCAGTAATGTGTGTGTATGTTTGTGTGTGTGTGTGCTTACATTTTTTGTGCATGTGTGTGTATCTATGAGTGCATTAGTGTGTGTGTTTTAGTGTTTGTGTGGGAGTGTATGTTTGAGTGTGTGACTGAATGTGGTTGTGAGTGAGCCTGTGTGTGTGTATGTGATACATGCGTGCATATGTGAGAGTGTGTATGTGCATAGTCTGTTTTTGTAAATAGGTGTATATGCATTCGTGTGTCAGATTCAGCATGTGTGTATTTGCATGCATGAGTGTGTATCTGCGTGCATGTGATAATCTGTGTAAATCTTTTGATTATTATTATTACCTACTGACAAGGTAATGGAAAAAGAAAGATGCCAAAGGAAAGATCTGATGAAATGCCAGCATGGGCTGAAGATATCATTCGGACACTGAATTCAATTCAAGTTCAGTATAGGGTGATTAAAGATCAACTGGAAAAGAATAATAATTAAATGAAGTTATTTCTGGAAAAACTTAAAGATGTGGAAACTCAAGTTACTAAACCTGAAGTGGAATTGAACTAAGCAAAAAACTACAACCCATTTGGAAAAGTATCAAAATAAAATTATAGACCTGGAAACTAGATCTCGCCGAAAGAATCGTTGGAGCTGAAAATGGAGACTTAACGGTTTACTTTGGTAAACTTTTTCATTCTCTATTTCCGACTAGTTTGAAATTTCAAGATTCAAGCAGACCCAAATTTATTTTGGTTTGTTTTCATCACTTTAAAATTAAAGATCAAATATTGCAACAGGCAAGAAAACAGAGTGTTTTCAGATTCAACAAGTCTGTTTTTATGAAGATTACCCAAAACAAGTAATGGAACAAAGATCAAGATTTGCTTTGATAATGAAGCAAGCATTTGATAAGAAATTCTTTCCCTCTTTGAGTTACCCGACATGAATGAAAGTTTTTCCTCCTAATTCTTCTCCACACATTTTCTTCGACCCAAAGGCCGCACTAGATTTTGTCCAGGATATACCAGTCACCATCACTGATGTTACTACCGAATGAACTATCTGAAAAACTGTTTGGTTATCTGTATATTATTCACATTTCAAAATGAAGATATATAAAGGTTATTTGGATATTTCATTGAGAGATTAATAAAAGAAGAAAAGAAAACCTGCATCATTATTGGATTTTTTTTTTGCAAAGAAGATCTACGGTTCAAGTTTGACTGTTTAAATGGCTATTCAGATATTTTACTGAGAGAAGAGGATAAAAGGATTTGTTCTTTTTATCTAATATTTGGTGTAGTGTTCTCGCACAGGTGTTAAAACTCTGAACTAAACACCAAGAATAAACCGGAGTCGATGAGGCGCAATCCTAGTAAGATTAACCGTTTACTGTTCACTCTTCCACATTAACGTATGGTGAAAACTGTTGATAAAACAATACAAAATATATACAGTATTTGTTTCCTTCTTGGTATCACATTTACATCATAAATACTTGGAAAAATAAAGCTGCAACAAACTATATTACATAAAAGTACAACATACAGTCAGAATCTACCTGCGCCATCAACTGCTTTAAATACACTTCAACACAAACTATCCGCAACTCTTTAAATAACAAAGAACATAAACTTTATCAACCGTCATTACTTTTAACAGAATCAGCGCTAATCAGTTCAACATATTGATTATCTTAGCCGTTGCTTCTATGATATTTCTAGTGCATAGAAAGAAAACTTTTCTCACGCTGATCCTTCCTGTTTCTCCAAACCGGTATTTTCCCACAGGATGCGGCAAAACCAGGTGTGACGTCATTGCATGCCGCGATACATCACAGACAACGAATTTACTTTCAACAACCTTAACTTTAACTAGAAAACGATTACAAACAAATTACTAAAGTGAAAATATAATAAATTAAATGAATGCCTTAAGGGCAACACATTTTGTTTTGATGTTTCTTTTTGTTGTTTCTTAATTTACTAATTGGTGGGTTTTTCCTACTAATAGGGTTTCTTTATATATATATATGTGGTTAAATATACTATTAGCCTCTTTTTTTATCTGCTTTATTATAGCATCCTACAACCAAATTTAAAGTTCTCAGAGATTTAAAGCTAAACTTAAGATGTCGCTGTTTTTTCTCTCTAAGAGATTATATTATTTTGGTTCTCTTTTTGTTTAATATATGATGGAATGTAAACACTCTCTTTTGTTGAGACGTTACTGTCTTGTAAGGTCACTTTATTTTTTGTGCGCTGGCTGGGGGAGGGAGAGAGGAGACCGACAGAATGGCCCATGGCTTCGCATCTATCTTAATTTGTTTGCCTATTTTTTGGGCTTTTGGGAAGGTGGGTGGGTTTAGAGTTAGGAGTTTTTTCCCATTGGTTCCAGAGCATGCATGTTTTTTTATATGGCTGTATTCCTCATCACTGCCATCTTTGATAATGCCATATTGGTATGTGTTCTACACATGTGTAAAGTAAATTAGAATAAAATTATAGTATGGCAGTTAAACGGATTAATGTAATAAGTTGGAATGTACATGGTTGGAATCATCCTATTAAACGAAAAAACTTGTAAAATTATTAATCGATTTCAACCTGATACAACTTTTGCTCAGGAGACGCATATCAGGGTGAGAGATCAAAGTAGGTTTTTTGGGTGGTGGGATGGCTTACAGTCTCATGCTACTTCTCAGAGTAAAACTAAAGCGTACCTATCTTTATTAAACCTAATATATTTACTCAAGAGGATATTGAATCAGATTCTAATGGTAGATGTTTAATTGTTAAAGGAGTGATTTGTAATAGAAAGGTTGTTTTGGTTAATTTGAATGTCCTAATTTAGACAATCCTTTTTTTAAAAAAGTATTTGCCTTATTGCTGGATTTAAATGAATATATGTTGACAATGGGTGGGGATTTTAACTGTTAATTGTTTAATTGTTCTGCGTCAGTTATTAACTCCTTTTTGACTGATTTTGAGTTGATCGAATTATGGAGGCATTTACACCCTGATAACAGAGAATATTCCTTTTTTTCACGTGTCTACAAAAAACATTTGAGGATTGATTATATTATAATTGATCCCTGCTTTTTGCCTAATGTTAAAAACTGTGAATATGATGCTATTGCTATAACTGATCATACGCCTTTGAGTTTGTCCTTTGAATTTGATGATGTCATTTTTGTCCGTCCACCATTGCGCATGTCTCAGACTTTATTGCAAAAGTCTGACTTTATCAGTTTTATTGAAAGCCAGATAAAAGAATTTTTTTTCTTTTTAATGATATAGGACGTATATCCAAATTAATTATATGGGATACATTTAAAGCATTTTTATGTGGTCAGATTATTTCTTATTCAGCTAAATTTTAAAAAACAGACTAAAGCAGAATTAGATAGATTTCAAAACAAATTAAAGATTTAAATAATATTTATGTAATCTCCCCTAATACTGACATTTTTAAAAAGGATGGAACTTCAATCACTATATAGCATATTATTAACATCCAATTGAAGGTTATCTCCTTGTTAGAGAGCCAATTTTATATGTTAGGAGATAAAAATAATAAACCACTAGGAATCTCTCTGTTTATTCCTCTCCATAGATGCTGCCTGACCTGCTGAGTTCCTCCTGCAATGTGTGTCTGTGTGCATGTGTATATTTACGTGTGTGTGTGTGTGTGTGTGTGTGTGTGTGCGCGCGCGCGCGTCTGTGTGTGTGCTTGTGTGTACACATGCGTGTGTGAGTTTGTATGCGTGACTGTGTGTATATACATATGTGTTTGCATGTCTGTGTCTCTGAGTACGTGTGTGCATCTGCTCTGTCTGTGCCTCTGTGTGTCCATGAGTGCATGTGTATCTATATGTTCATGCATGCATCTGTGTGAGAATGTGTGTACATGTGTGTGTATCTGCATACATTTGTATCTCTGCATGTCAATGTGTCCATGCATGTGTATGTGTGTGTGCACCAGTGAGATTGTGTGTACGTACGTGCATGAGTGTCTTTGTCTACGTTCATGTGTGTCACTGTGTGTGAGTGTGTCCATGTGTCTTTGTGTGTATGTGTGTGCATCTGTGTGTGTGTATGTGTATGTGTGGCGTTAGCATGTGTGTGTATTGGTGTCTGTCAGTTCTGACAGAGCATTTTGCTTTCTCTATCCTGTGTATTTGTCTGTAACTGTTTGTGTCGAGCTGTGTGTGTATGTGTTGCTCTGGATTTCCAGGATCAGCAGAATCTCTTGTGTTTATTCCTCTCCATAGATGCCGCCTGACCTGCTGAGTGCCTCCAGCAATGTGTGTGTATCTGTGCGTGTGTATGTGCATGTGTTTGTGTACAAATATACATGCATTTGTTTGTATATGTGTGCATGTTATTCTGTGATTGAGCATGTTTGTGTATATGTGCATGCATGTCTGTGTGAGAGTGTCTATGTGAATATATATGTCTGTATCTGCATACATGTGTTTCTCTGCATGTGAACATGTCAATGTGTGTTTATGTGTTTGTGTGTATCTTTGTGCATATGTCTGAATCAGCCTGTGTGTGTGCAAGAGTGTGTGTATCTTCAAGCATGTGACGCTCTGTGTATGAGCTTGTTCATGTGTGTTTGTGTGAGTGTTTCTCTGAATTTCCATACTCTGCAGCATTGCAAGTCTGTGTGAGTGTGTGTGTGTGTGTGTGTGTGTGTGTGTGTATACGTTGATCTGGAATACCTTCATCACAACAATCTCTTGTTTTTATTCCTCTCCAAAGATTCTGCCTGATCTGCTGAGTTGCTTCAGCATTTTGTGTGTGTGTGTTTGAGTGCGTGAGTTAGTGTGAGCATGTGAGCATATGTAGAGTATGTTTATATATGTACATGCGTGCATCTGTGTGAGAGTGGGTGTATGTATGTGCGTGTG
>NW_026779032.1:1180000-1182500 GCF_030144855.1 Hypanus sabinus
ATGTTTGCGAGAGAAATGTCACTGTCTGTGTCAGTGTGTAAGGGAGTGTATGTGTCAGAGTTTGTGATCATATTTGCATATGTGTTTGCTTGCATGTATATGGGTGAGTGGGTGTATGTGTGTGCATGAGTTCATGTGTGTGTTTGTGTCTGTTTATGTAAATTGTCTGTGTGCGTTCGTGTGTGTGTGTGTGCGGGTATCGTTGCTTTTTTTGTATGCTTGTTTGTGTGTGTGAGTGTGTGTGAGTGTGTGTGTGTGTGTGTGTGTGTGTGTGTGTGTGTGTGTGTGTGTGTGTGTGTGTGTGTGTGTGTGGGTGTATGTGTGTGGGTGTGTGTGTGTGTGTATGTGTGTGTGTGTTTGTGTGGGTGGGTGGACGGGTCTGTGTTTCAGGGTATACTGCTCTGGATTTCAATCATCAACAGAGTCTCTTGTCTTTAATCCTCTGTGTTGATGCTGCCTGGCCTTCTTAGTTACTCCAGTCTTTCGTATTAGCACGTACATGTTTGCGAGAGAAATGTCACTGTCTGTGTCAGTGTGTAAGTGAGTGTATGTGTCAGAGTTTGTGATCGTTTTTCCATATGTGTTTATGTGCATGTATATGTGTGAGTGGGTGTATGTGTGTGCATGAGTGCATGATTGTGTGTGTGTGTGTGTGTGTGTTTCTTTGTGTTGCTCTGGATTTCCAGCACTTTCAGGAACTTTCCTGTTTAGTTGACTGTTCGTTTGTTTCTCTCTGTGTTTGTGTGAGTGTGTGTGTGTGTGTGAGTGTGTGTGTGTGTGTGTGTGTGTGTGTGTGTGTGTGTGTGTGTGTGTGTGTGTGTGTGTGTGTGTGTGTGTGTGTGTGTGTGTGTGTGTATATGATTGTTCCTCTGGAATTCCAGCATCAGCAGAAACTCTTGAGTAAATTACTCAAAATTGTTGCTTTCTGACTTGCTGACTCCCGAATTCTGTTTGACTGGGTTTCTGTGTTTTTGTGTTTCTGAGTATGTATGTATCTGTCTTTGTCTGTATGTGTCTGTGTCTGCAGGTGTGTGTCTTTGTGTTTGGATATATTTTGTGTGTGTGTGTGTGTGTGTGTGTGTGTGTGTGTGTGTGTATCTTTGACTTCCACTGTATATCCTGCACCTTCATAAACTCTCCTGTTATCTCACAGTGCGACTGTTTGTGTGTACTGTGTGTTTGTTTATGTGTGTCTGTGTGTGTATTTGTGTGTGTGTGTGTGTGTGTGTTTGTGTGTGTGTCTGTGTGTGTGTGATGGCATGTGTCTGTGTGTGTGTGCGTGCGTGTGTGTGTGTGTGTGTGTGTGTGTGTGTGTGTGTGTGTGTGTGTGTGTGTGTGTGTGTGTGTGTGTGTGTGGTTGTGTGTGTTTTGTGTTGCTCTGGATTTCCAGCACTGTCAGGAACTTTCCCGTTTAGTTGACTGTTGGTTTGTTTCTCTGTGTGTGTGTGCGTGTGTGTGTGTGTGTGTGTGTGTCTGTGTGTGTGTGTGTGTGTGTGTGTGTGTGTGTGTGTGTGTGTGTGTGTGTGTGCGTGTATGTGTGTGTGTGTGTGTGTGTGTATGTGTGTGTGTGAGTGTGTGTGTGTGTGTGTGTGTGTGGGTCTCTGTGTGTGGGTGTGTGTGTGTGTGGGTGTATGTGTGTGTGTGTGTGTGTGGGTGGGTGGATGGGTCTGTGTTTCAGGGTATACTGCTCTGGATTTCAATCATCAACAGAGTCTCTTGTCTTTAATCCTCTGTGTTGATGCTGCCTGGCCTTCTTAGTTACTCCAGTCTTTCGTATTAGCATGTACATGTTTGCGAGAGAAATGTCACTGTCTGTGTCAGTGTGTAAGGGAGTGTATGTGTCAGAGTTTGTGATCATATTTGCATATGTGTTTGCTTGCATGTATATGAGTGAGTGGTGTATGTGTGTGCATGAGTTCATGTGTGTGTTTGTGTCTGTTTGTGTAAATTGTCTGTGTGCGTTCGTGTGTGTGTGTGCGGGTATCGTTGCTTTTTTTGTATGCTTGTTTGTGTGTGTCAGTGTGTGTGTGAGTGTGTGTGTGTGTGTGTGTGTGTGTGTGTGTGTGTGTGTGTGTGTGTGTGTGTGTGTGTGTGTGTGTGTGTGTGTGTGTGTGTGTGTGTGTGTGTGTGTGTGTGCTTCTTTGTGTTGCTCTGGATTTCCAGCACTTTCAGGAACTTTCCTGTTTAGTTGACTGTTCGTTTGTTTCTCTCTGTGTTTGTGTGTGTGTGTGTGTGTGTATGTGTGTGTGTGTGAGTGTGTGTGTGTGTGTGTGTGTGTGTGTGTGTGTGTGTTTGATTGTTCCTCTAAAATTCCAGCATCAGCAGAATCTCTTGAGTAAATTACTCAAAATTGTTGCTTTCTGACTTGCTGAGTTACTCCCGAATTCTGTTTGACTGGGTTTCTGTGTTTTTGTGTTTCTGTGTATGTATGTATGTGTCTTTGTCTGTATGTGTCTGTGTCTGCCTGTGTGTGTCTTTGTGTTTGGATATATTTTGTGTG
>NW_026779032.1:1187500-1190000 GCF_030144855.1 Hypanus sabinus
CTGTGTGTGTCTGAGTGTGTATTGTGTGTCTGTTTATGTGTGTCTGTGTGCGTATTTGTGTGTGTGTGTTTGTGTGTTTGTGTGTCTGTGTGTGTGTTTCTGTGAGTGTGTGCTTGTGCGTGTGAGTGTTTGTGTTTGTGTGAGTGTGTGTGTGTGTGTGTGCACGTGTGTGTGTGTGTGTGTGTGTGTGTGTGTATATGTTTCTGTGTGTGTGTGTGTGTGTGTGTGTGTGTGTGTGTGTGTGTGTGTCTGATTGTTCCTCTGGAATTCCAGCATCAGCCGAAACTCCTGAGTAAATTCCTCATCATAGTAGCTTTCTGACTTGCTAAGTTACACCCGAATTCTGTTTGACTGGGTTTCTGTGCTTTTGTGTTTCTGAGTATGTATGTATGTATGTGTCTCTGTCTGTATGTGTCTCTGTGTGCGTGCATGTGTCTTTGTGTTTGGGTATGTTTTTGTGTGTGTGTCTGTGTGCTTGGTGTGTGTATGTGTGTGTGTGTGTGTGTGTGTGTTTTTGTGTGTATGTGTCTGTGTGTTTGGCTGTGTGTGTTTGTGTAAGTTCTTGTTGGTTTTTGTGCCTGTATGCATGTGTGTGTGTGTGTGTGCGTGTTTGTGTGAATGCTTGTTGGTTCTGTGTGTGCTTGTGTGGTGTGTGTGTGTGTGCGCGTGTGTGTGTGTGTGTGTGTGTGTGAGTGTCTGTGTGTGTGTGTGTGTGTGTGTGTGTGTGTGTGTGTGTGTGTGTGTTTTGTGTTGCTCTGGATTTCCTGCACCTTCAGGAACGTTCCCGTTTAGTGGACTGCTCTTTTGTTTCTGTGTGTGTGTGTTTGTGTGAATGCTTGTTGGTTTCCCTGTGTGTGTGTGTGTGCATGTGTGTGTGCGTGTGTGTGTGTGTGTGTGAGTGTGTGTGTGTGTGTGTGTGTGTGTGTGTGTGTGTGTGTGTGTGTTTTTGTGTGTATGTGTCTGTGTCTTTGGCTGTGTTTGTTTGTGTAAGTTCTTGTCGCTTTTTGTGTGTGTGTGCATGTGTGTGCGTGTGTGTGTGTGCGCGTTTGGGTGAATGCTTGTTGGTTTCGGTGTGTGCTTGTGTGTACATGTGTGAGTGTGTGCTTGTGTGTGTGTGCGTGTGTGTGTGTGTGTGTGTGTGTGCGTGTGTGTGTGTGTCTGTGTTTGTGTCTGTGTCTGTCTGTGTGTGGGGGCGCTGTTTCTGGTTATACTGCTCTGGATTTCAATCAGCAACAGAGTCTCTTGTCTTTAGTCCTCTGTGTTGATGCTGCCTGGCCTGCTTAGTTACTCCAGTCATTCGTGTTTGCGTGTATATGTTTCTGAGTTCATTGTCAGTGTCTGTGTCCGAGTGTAAGTGAGTGTATGTGTCAGAGTTTATGATCATATTTGCATATGTGTTTGTGTGCATGTATATGTGTGAGTTAGTGTATGTGTGTGCATGAGTGCATGTGAGTGTTTGTGTCTGTGTGTTTGTGTAAATTGTCTGTGTGTGTGTGTGTCTGTGTGTGTCTGTGTGTGTTTGTGTGTGTGTTTTTGTGTGTATGTGTCTGTGTGTTTGGCTGTGTGCGTTTGTGTTTGTTGGTTTTTGTGTGTGTGTGCATGTGTGTGTGTGTGTCTGTGTGTGCGTTTGTGTGAATGCTTGTTGTTTTCTGTGTGTGTTTGTGTGTATATGTGTGTGTGTGCTTGTGTGTGTGAGTGTTTGTGTGTGTGTGTGAGTGTGTGTGTGTGTGTCTGATTGTTCCTCTGGAATTCCAGCATCAGCAGAAACTCTTGAGTAAATTCCTCAACATAGTTGCTTTCTGACTAGCTAAGTTAATCCCGAATTCTGTTTGACTGGGTTTCTGTGCTTTTGTGTTTCTGAGTATGTATGTAAGTATGTGTCTCTGTCTGTATGTGTCTGTGTGTGTGTGTGTGTCTTTGTGTTTGGGTATGTTTTGTGTGTGTGTCTGTGTGCTTGGTGTGTGTGTGTGTGTGTGTGTGAGCGTGTTTGCGTGAGTGTGTGTGATAGTGATTGTGTGTGTGTGTTTTTCTGTGTGTGTGTTTGTGGGTGTGTATGTGTGTGTGGGTGTGTGAGTGTGTGGGTGTGTCTGTGTATCTGTCTTTGTCTGTGTATGTGTGTGTGTGTCTTTGTATCAGTGTGTGTGTGTGTGTGTGTGTGTGTGTGTTTTTGTGTGTATGAGTCTGTGTGTTTGGCTGTGTGTGTTTGTGTGTGTGTGTGTGTGTGTGTGTGTGTGTGTGTGTGTGTGTGTGTGTGTGTGTGTGTCTGATTGTTCCTCTGGAATTCCAGCATCAGCAGAAACTCTTGAGTAAATTCCTCATCATGGTAGCTTTTTGACTTGCTAAGTTACTCCCGAATTCTGTTTGACTGGGTTTCTGTGCTTTTGTGTTTCTGAGTATGTATGTATGTATGTGTCTCTGTCTGTATGTGTCTCTGTGTGCGTGCGTGTGTCTTTGTGTTTGGGTATGTTTTGTGTGTGTGTCTGTGTGCTTGGTGTGTGTA